>NW_028165779.1:55000-98629 GCF_964263955.1 Coregonus lavaretus
CTGAACACCACCTAGACTGTTATCACTACAGGCTCTGGGTGGGTAAGGGTTAAGGATGAACACCACCTAGACTGTTATCACTACAGGCTCTGGGTGGGTAAGGGTTAAGGCTGAACACCACCTAGACTGTTATCACTACAGGCTCTGGGTGGGTAATGGTTAAGGATGAACACCACCTAGACTGTTATCACTACAGGCTCTGGGTGGGTAAGGGTTAAGGCTGAACACCACCTAGACTGTTATCACTACAGTCTCTGGGTGGGTAATGGTTAAGGCTGAACACCACCTAGACTGGCTGTTATCACTACAGGCTCTGGGTGGGTAATGGTTAAGGATGAACACCACCTAGACTGTTATCATTACAGGCTCTGGGTGGGTAATGGTTAAGGCTGAACACCACCTAGACTGTTATCACTACAGGCTCTGGGTGGGTAAGGGTTAAGGATGAACACCACCTAGACTGTTATCACTACAGGCTCTGGGTGGGTAATGGTTAAGGCTGAACACCACCTAGACTGTTATCACTACAGGCTCTGGGTGGGTAAGGGTTAAGGCTGAACACCACCTAGACTGTTATCACTACAGGCTCTGGGTGGGTAAGGGTTAAGGCTGAACACCACCTAGACTGTTATCACTACAGGCTCTGGGTGGGTAATGGTTAAGGCTGAACACCACCTAGACTGTTATCACTACAGGCTCTGGGTGGGTAAGGGTTAAGGCTGAACACCACCTAGACTGTTATCACTACAGGCTCTGGGTGGGTAAGGGTTAAGGCTGAACACCACCTAGACTGTTATCGCTACAGGCTCTGGGTGGGTAAGGGTTAAGGATGAACACCACCTAGACTGTTATCACTACAGGCTCTGGGTGGGTAAGGGTTAAGGCTGAACACCACCTAGACTGTTATCACTACAGGCTCTGGGTGGGTAATGGTTAAGGATGAACACCACCTAGACTGTTATCACTACAGGCTCTGGGTGGGTAATGGTTAAGGCTGAACACCACCTAGACTGTTATCACTACAGGCTCTGGGTGGGTAAGGGTTAAGGCTGAACACCACCTAGACTGGCTGTTATCACTACAGGCTCTGGGTGGGTAAGGGTTAAGGCTGAACACCACCTAGACTGTTATCACTACAGGCTCTGGGTGGGTAATGGTTAAGGATGAACACCACCTAGACTGTTATCATTACAGGCTCTGGGTGGGTAATGGTTAAGGCTGAACACCACCTAGACTGGCTGTTATCACTACAGGCTCTGGGTGGGTAATGGTTAAGGCTGAACACCACCTAGACTGTTATCACTACAGGCTCTGGGTGGGTAAGGGTTAAGGATGAACACCACCTAGACTGTTATCATTACAGGCTCTGGGTGGGTAAGGGTTAAGGCTGAACACCACCTAGACTGTTATCACTACAGGCTCTGGGTGGGTAATGGTTAAGGCTGAACACCACCTAGACTGTTATCACTACAGGCTCTGGGTGGGTAAGGGTTAAGGATGAACACCACCTAGACTGTTATCACTACAGGCTCTGGGTGGGTAAGGGTTAAGGCTGAACACCACCTAGACTGTTATCACTACAGGCTCTGGGTGGGTAATGGTTAAGGATGAACACCACCTAGACTGTTATCGCTACAGGCTCTGGGTGGGTAAGGGTTAAGGCTGAACACCACCTAGACTGTTATCACTACAGGCTCTGGGTGGGTAATGGTTAAGGATGAACACCACCTAGACTGTTATCACTACAGGCTCTGGGTGGGTAAGGGTTAAGGCTGAACACCACCTAGACTGTTATCACTACAGGCTCTGGGTGGGTAAGGGTTAAGGATGAACACCACCTAGACTGTTATCACTACAGGCTCTGGGTGGGTAAGGGTTAAGGATGAACACCACCTAGACTGTTATCACTACAGGCTCTGGGTGGGTAATGGTTAAGGCTGAACACCACCTAGACTGTTATCACTACAGGCTCTGGGTGGGTAAGGGTTAAGGCTGAACACCACCTAGACTGTTATCACTACAGGCTCTGGGTGGGTAAGGGTTAAGGCTGAACACCACCTAGACTGTTATCACTACAGGCTCTGGGTGGGTAAGGGTTAAGGATGAACACCACCTAGACTGTTATCACTACAGGCTCTGGGTGGGTAATGGTTAAGGATGAACACCACCTAGACTGTTATCACTACAGGCTCTGGGTGGGTAAGGGTTAAGGCTGAACACCACCTAGACTGTTATCACTACAGGCTCTGGGTGGGTAATGGTTAAGGCTGAACACCACCTAGACTGGCTGTTATCACTACAGGCTCTGGGTGGGTAAGGGTTAAGGCTGAACACCACCTAGACTGTTATCACTACAGGCTCTGGGTGGGTAATGGTTAAGGCTGAACACCACCTAGACTGTTATCACTACAGGCTCTGGGTGGGTAATGGTTAAGGCTGAACACCACCTAGACTGTTATCACTACAGGCTCTGGGTGGGTAAGGGTTAAGGCTGAACACCACCTAGACTGTTATCACTACAGGCTCTGGGTGGGAAAGGGTTAAGGCTGAACACCACCTAGACTGTTATCACTACAGGCTCTGGGTGGGTAAGGGTTAAGGATGAACACCACCTAGACTGTTATCATTACAGGCTCTGGGTGGGTAATGGTTAAGGCTGAACACCACCTAGACTGTTATCACTACAGGCTCTGGGTGGGTAAGGGTTAAGGATGAACACCACCTAGACTGTTATCACTACAGGCTCTGGGTGGGTAATGGTTAAGGCTGAACACCACCTAGACTGTTATCACTACAGGCTCTGGGTGGGTAATGGTTAAGGATGAACACCACCTAGACTGTTATCATTACAGGCTCTGGGTGGGTAATGGTTAAGGCTGAACACCACCTAGACTGTTATCACTACAGGCTCTGGGTGGGTAAGGGTTAAGGATGAACACCACCTAGACTGTTATCACTACAGGCTCTGGGTGGGTAATGGTTAAGGCTGAACACCACCTAGACTGTTATCACTACAGGCTCTGGGTGGGTAAGGGTTAAGGCTGAACACCACCTAGACTGTTATCACTACAGGCTCTGGGTGGGTAAGGGTTAAGGCTGAACACCACCTAGACTGTTATCACTACAGGCTCTGGGTGGGTAATGGTTAAGGCTGAACACCACCTAGACTGTTATCACTACAGGCTCTGGGTGGGTAAGGGTTAAGGCTGAACACCACCTAGACTGTTATCACTACAGGCTCTGGGTGGGTAAGGGTTAAGGCTGAACACCACCTAGACTGTTATCGCTACAGGCTCTGGGTGGGTAAGGGTTAAGGATGAACACCACCTAGACTGTTATCACTACAGGCTCTGGGTGGGTAAGGGTTAAGGCTGAACACCACCTAGACTGTTATCACTACAGGCTCTGGGTGGGTAATGGTTAAGGATGAACACCACCTAGACTGTTATCACTACAGGCTCTGGGTGGGTAATGGTTAAGGCTGAACACCACCTAGACTGTTATCACTACAGGCTCTGGGTGGGTAAGGGTTAAGGCTGAACACCACCTAGACTGGCTGTTATCACTACAGGCTCTGGGTGGGTAAGGGTTAAGGCTGAACACCACCTAGACTGTTATCACTACAGGCTCTGGGTGGGTAATGGTTAAGGATGAACACCACCTAGACTGTTATCATTACAGGCTCTGGGTGGGTAATGGTTAAGGCTGAACACCACCTAGACTGTTATCATTACAGGCTCTGGGTGGGTAATGGTTAAGGATGAACACCACCTAGACTGTTATCATTACAGGCTCTGGGTGGGTAATGGTTAAGGCTGAACACCACCTAGACTGTTATCACTACAGGCTCTGGGTGGGTAAGGGTTAAGGCTGAACACCACCTAGACTGTTATCACTACAGGCTCTGGGTGGGTAAGGGTTAAGGCTGAACACCACCTAGACTGTTATCACTACAGGCTCTGGGTGGGTAAGGGTTAAGGCTGAACACCACCTAGACTGGCTGTTATCACTACAGGCTCTGGGTGGGTAATGGTTAAGGCTGAACACCACCTAGACTGTTATCACTACAGGCTCTGGGTGGGTAAGGGTTAAGGCTGAACACCACCTAGACTGTTATCATTACAGGCTCTGGGTGGGTAATGGTTAAGGCTGAACACCACCTAGACTGTTAACACTACAGGCTCTGGGTAGGTAAGGGTTAAGGCTGAACACCACCTAGACTGTTATCACTACAGGCTCTGGGTGGGTAATGGTTAAGGCTGAACACCACCTAGACTGTTATCACTACAGGCTCTGGGTGGGTAAGGGTTAAGGCTGAACACCACCTAGACTGTTATCATTACAGGCTCTGGGTGGGTAATGGTTAAGGATGAACACCACCTAGACTGTTATCACTACAGGCTCTGGGTAGGTAAGGGTTAAGGCTGAACACCACCTAGACTGTTATCACTACAGGCTCTGGGTGGGTAATGGTTAAGGATGAACACCACCTAGACTGGCTGTTATCACTACAGGCTCTGGGTGGGTAAGGGTTAAGGCTGAACACCACCTAGACTGTTATCACTACAGGCTCTGGGTGGGTAAGGGTTAAGGCTGAACACCACCTAGACTGTTATCACTACAGGCTCTGGGTGGGTAATGGTTAAGGCTGAACACCACCTAGACTGTTATCGCTACAGGCTCTGGGTGGGTAAGGGTTAAGGCTGAACACCACCTAGACTGTTATCATTACAGGCTCTGGGTGGGTAATGGTTAAGGATGAACACCACCTAGACTGTTATCACTACAGGCTCTGGGTGGGTAAGGGTTAAGGCTGAACACCACCTAGACTGGCTGTTATCACTACAGGCTCTGGGTGGGTAAGGGTTAAGGCTGAACACCACCTAGACTGTTATCACTACAGGCTCTGGGTGGGTAAGGGTTAAGGATGAACACCACCTAGACTGTTATCACTACAGGCTCTGGGTGGGTAAGGGTTAAGGATGAACACCACCTAGACTGTTATCACTACAGGCTCTGGGTGGGTAAGGGTTAAGGCTGAACACCACCTAGACTGTTATCACTACAGGCTCTGGGTGGGTAAGGGTTAAGGATGAACACCACCTAGACTGTTATCACTACAGGCTCTGGGTGGGTAATGGTTAAGGATGAACACCACCTAGACTGTTATCACTACAGGCTCTGGGTGGGTAAGGGTTAAGGCTGAACACCACCTAGACTGTTATCACTACAGGCTCTGGGTGGGTAAGGGTTAAGGCTGAACACCACCTAGACTGTTATCACTACAGGCTCTGGGTGGGTAAGGGTTAAGGCTGAACACCACCTAGACTGTTATCATTACAGGCTCTGGGTGGGTAAGGGTTAAGGATGAACACCACCTAGACTGTTATCACTACAGGCTCTGGGTGGGTAAGGGTTAAGGATGAACACCACCTAGACTGTTATCACTACAGGCTCTGGGTGGGTAAGGGTTAAGGCTGAACACCACCTAGATTGTTATCACTACAGGCTCTGGGTGGGTAATGGTTAAGGCTGAACACCACCTAGACTGTTATCACTACAGGCTCTGGGTGGGTAATGGTTAAGGCTGAACACCACCTAGACTGTTATCACTACAGGCTCTGGGTGGGTAAGGGTTAAGGATGAACACCACCTAGACTGTTATCACTACAGGCTCTGGGTGGGTAAGGGTTAAGGCTGAACACCACCTAGACTGTTATCACTACAGGCTCTGGGTGGGTAAGGGTTAAGGCTGAACACCACCTAGACTGTTATCACTACAGGCTCTGGGTGGGTAAGGGTTAAGGCTGAACACCACCTAGACTGTTATCACTACAGGCTCTGGGTGGGTAAGGGTTAAGGCTGAACACCACCTAGACTGTTATCACTACAGGCTCTGGGTGGGTAAGGGTTAAGGCTGAACACCACCTAGACTGTTATCACTACAGGCTCTGGGTGGGTAAGGGTTAAGGCTGAACACCACCTAGACTGTTATCACTACAGGCTCTGGGTGGGTAAGGGTTAAGGATGAACACCACCTAGACTGTTATCACTACAGGCTCTGGGTGGGTAAGGGTTAAGGCTGAACACCACCTAGACTGTTATCACTACAGGCTCTGGGTGGGTAAGGGTTAAGGCTGAACACCACCTAGACTGTTATCACTACAGGCTCTGGGTGGGTAATTGTTAAGGCTGAACACCACCTAGACTGTTATCACTACAGGCTCTGGGTGGGTGGGCTGACTAGCTTGACTGACTGACTGTCTGTTTAACTAACTGACTGACCGTTCTACTGACTGGCTGACTGGCTGGCTGGCTGGCTGGCTGGCTGGCTAACTGACTGGCTGACTGGCTGGCTAACTGACTGGCTGACTGGCTGGCTGGCTAACTGACTGGCTGACTGTCTGGCTGGCTAACTGACTGGCTGACTGGCTGACTGGCTGGCTGGCTAACTGACTGGCTGGCTGACTGACTGGCTGGCTCTCTGGCTGGCTAACTGACTGACTGACTGGCTGACTGGCTGACTGGCTCTCTGGCTGGCTAACTGACTGGCTGACTGGCTGGCTGGCTGGCTGGCTAACTGACTGACTGGCTGACTGACTGGCCATGTTGAACATAATAATCAGCTCCCTATCCTCTGGAGGTGAGACTGGCCATGTTGAACATAATAATCAGCTCCCTATCCTCTGGAGGTGAGACTGGCCATGTTGAACATAGTAATCAGCTCCCTATCCTCTGGAGGTGAGACTGGCCATGTTGAACATAATAATCAGCTCCCTATCCTCTGGAGGTGAGACTGGCCATGTTGAACATAATAATCAGCTCCCTATCCTCTGGAGGTGAGACTGGCCATGTTGAACATAATAATCAGCTCCCTATCCTCTGGAGGTGAACTAAACTCACTAAAAGTGGCACTAATTAAGCCTTTCCTGAAAAAGCCAAACATTGAAAACTATCAGCCTGTTTCGAATCTCCCATCCCTCTCAAACATTTTAGAATGTTGCTCAGCATCCCACTGCCTTCCTGAAGACCAAGTCTGGTTTTAGACCCCATCATAGTCCTGAGACCCAGTCTGGTTTTAGACCCCATCATAGTCCTGGAGACCCAGTCTGGTTTTAGACCCCATCATAGTCCTGAGACCCAGTCTGGTTTTAGACCCCATCATAGTCCTGAGACAGCACTCAGCATCCCACTGCCTTCCTGGAGACCCAGTCTGGTTTTAGACCCCATCATAGTCCTGAGACCCAGTCTGGTTATAGACCCCATCATAGTCCTGGAGACCCAGTCTGGTTTTAGACCCCATCATAGTCCTGAGACCCAGTCTGGTTATAGACCCCATCATAGTCCTGAGACCCAGTCTGGTTATAGACCCCATCATAGTCCTGGAGACCCAGTCTGGGTTTAGACCCCATCATAGTCCTGAGACCCAGTCTGGTTTTAGACCCCATCATAGTCCTGAGACCCAGTCTGGTTTTAGACCCCATCATAGTCCTGGAGACCCAGTCTGGTTTTAGACCCCATCATAGTCCTGAGACCGCACTCAGCATCCCACTGCCTTCCTGGAGACCCAGTCTGGTTTTAGACCCCATCATAGTCCTGAGACAGCACTCAGCATCCCACTGCCTTCCTGGAGACCCAGTCTGGTTTTAGACCCCATCATAGTCCTGAGACCCAGTCTGGTTTTAGACCACATCATAGTCCTGAGACCCAGTCTGGTTTTAGACCCCATCATAGTCCTGAGACAGCACTCAGCATCCCACTGCCTTCCTGGAGACCCAGTCTGGTTTTAGACCCCATCATAGTCCTGAGACCCAGTCTGGTTTTAGACCCCATCATAGTCCTGAGACCCAGTCTGGTTTTAGACCCCATCATAGTCCTGAGACCCAGTCTGGTTTTAGACCCCATCATAGTCCTGAGACAGCACTCAGCATCCCACTGCCTTCCTGGAGACCCAGTCTGGTTTTAGACCCCATCATAGTCCTGAGACCCAGTCTGGTTTTAGACCCCATCATAGTCCTGAGACCCAGTCTGGTTTTAGACCCCATCATAGTCCTGAGACCCAGTCTGGTTTTAGACCCCATCATAGTCCTGAGACAGCACTCAGCATCCCACTGCCTTCCTGGAGACCCAGTCTGGTTTTAGACCCCATCATAGTCCTGAGACAGCACTCAGCATCCCACTGCCTTCCTGGAGACCCAGTGTGGGTTTAGACCCCATCATAGTCCCGAGACCCAGTCTGGTTTTAGACCCCATCATAGTCCTGAGACAGCACTCAGCATCCCACTGCCTTCCTGGAGACCCAGTCTGGTTTTAGACCCCATCATAGTCCTGAGACCCAGTCTAGTTTTAGACCCCATCATAGTCCTGAGACCCAGTCTGGTTTTAGACCCCATCATAGTCCTGAGACCCAGTCTGGTTTTAGACCCCATCATAGTCCTGAGACCCAGTCTGGTTTTAGACCCCATCATAGTCCTGAGACAGCACTCAGCATCCCACTGCCTTCCTGGAGACCCAGTCTGGGTTTAGACCCCATCATAGTCCTGAGACCCAGTCTGGGTTTAGACCCCATCATAGTCCTGAGACAGCACTCAGCATCCCACTGCCTTCCTGGAGACCCAGTCTGGTTTTAGACCCCATCATAGTCCTGAGACCCAGTCTGGGTTTAGACCCCATCATAGTCCTGAGACCCAGTCTGGGTTTAGACCCCATCATAGTCCTGAGACCCAGTCTGGGTTTAGACCCCATCATAGTCCTGAGACCCAGTCTGGGTTTAGACCCCATCATAGTCCTGAGACCCAGTCTGGGTTTAGACCCCATCATAGTCCTGAGACCCAGTCTGGTTTTAGACCCCATCATAGTCCTGGAGACCCAGTCTGGGTTTAGACCCCATCATAGTCCTGAGACCCAGTCTGGGTTTAGACCCCATCATAGTCCTGAGACCCAGTCTGGTTTTAGACCCCATCATAGTCCTGAGACCCAGTCTGGTTTTAGACCCCATCATAGTCCTGAGACCCAGTCTGGTTTTAGACCCCATCATAGTCCTGAGACCCAGTCTGGTTTTAGACCCCATCATAGTCCTGAGACCCAGTCTGGTTTTAGACCCCATCATAGTCCTGAGACAGCACTCATAATCCCACTGCCTTCCTGGAGACCCAGTCTGGTTTTAGACCCCATCATATTCCTGAGACCCAGTCTGGGTTTAGACCCCATCATAGTCCTGAGACAGCACTCAGCATCCCACTGCCTTCCTGGAGACCCAGTCTGGTTTTAGACCCCATCATAGTCCTGAGACCCAGTCTGGGTTTAGACCCCATCATAGTCCTGAGACAGCACTCAGCATCCCACTGCCTTCCTGGAGACCCAGTCTGGTTTTAGACCCCATCATAGTCCTGAGACAGCACTCAGCATCCCACTGCCTTCCTGGAGACCCAGTGTCGGTTTAGACCCCATCATAGTCCTGAGACCCAGTCTGGTTTTAGACCCCATCATAGTCCTGAGACCCAGTCTGGTTTTAGACCCCATCATAGTCCTGAGACAGCACTCAGCATCCCACTGCCTTCCTGGAGACCCAGTCTGGGTTTAGACCCCATCATAGTCCTGAGACCCAGTCTGGGTTTAGACCCCATCATAGTCCTGAGACAGCACTCAGCATCCCACTGCCTTCCTGGAGACCCAGTCTGGTTTTAGACCCCATCATAGTCCTGAGACCCAGTCTGGTTTTAGACCCCATCATAGTCCTGAGACCCAGTCTGGGTTTAGACCCCATCATAGTCCTGAGACCCAGTCTGGTTTTAGACCCCATCATAGTCCTGAGACAGCACTCAGCATCCCACTGCCTTCCTGGAGACCCAGTCTGGTTTTAGACCCCATCATAGTCCTGAGACAGCACTCAGCATCCCACTGCCTTCCTGGAGACCCAGTCTGGGTTTAGACCCTGTCAAAGTCCTGAGACAGCACTCAGCATCCCACTGCCTTCCTGGAGACCCAGTCTGGGATTAGACCCCATCATAGTCCTGAGACAGCACTCAGCATCCCACTGCCTTCCTGGAGACCAAGTCTGGTTTTAGACCCCATCATAGTCCTGAGACAGCACTCAGCATCCCACTGCCTTCCTGGAGACCCAGTCTGGTTTTAGACCCCATCATAGTCCTGAGACCCAGTCTGGTTTTAGACCCCATCATAGTCCTGAGACAGCACTCAGCATCCCACTGCCTTCCTGGAGACCCAGTCTGGTTTTAGACCCCATCATAGTCCTGAGACCGCACTCAGCATCCCACTGCCTTCCTGGAGACCCAGTCTGGGTTTAGACCCCATCATAGTCCTGAGACAGCACTCAGCATCCCACTGCCTTCCTGGAGACCCAGTCTGGTTTTAGACCCCATCATAGTCCTGAGACCCAGTCTGGTTTTAGACCCCATCATAGTCCTGAGACAGCACTCAGCATCCCACTGCCTTCCTGGAGACCCAGTCTGGTTTTAGACCCCATCATAGTCCTGAGACAGCACTCAGCATCCCACTGCCTTCCTGGAGACCCAGTCTGGGTTTAGACCCCATCATAGTCCTGAGACCCAGTCTGGTTTTAGACCCCATCATAGTCCTGAGACCCAGTCTGGTTTTAGACCCCATCATAGTCCTGAGACCCAGTCTGGTTTTAGACCCCATCATAGTCCTGAGACCCAGTATGGTTTTAGACCCCATCATAGTCCTGAGACCGCACTCAGCATCCCACTGCCTTCCTGGAGACCCAGTCTGGTTTTAGACCCCATCATAGTCCTGAGACCCAGTCTGGTTTTAGACCCCATCATAGTCCTGAGACCCAGTCTGGTTATAGACCCCATCATAGTCCTGGAGACCCAGTCTGGTTTTAGACCCCGTCATAGTCCTGAGACCCAGTCTGGTTCTAGACCCCATCATAGTCCTGAGACAGCACTCAGCATCCCACTGCCTTCCTGGAGACCCAGTCTGGTTTTAGACCCCATCATAGTCCTGAGACCCAGTCTGGTTTTAGACCCCATCATAGTCCTGGAGACCCAGTCTGGTTTTAGACCCCATCATAGTCCTGAGACCCAGTCTGGTTTTAGACCCCATCATAGTCCTGAGACAGCACTCAGCATCCCACTGCCTTCCTGGAGACCCAGTCTGGTTTTAGACCCCATCATAGTCCTGAGACCCAGTCTGGTTATAGACCCCATCATAGTCCTGGAGACCCAGTCTGGTTTTAGACCCCATCATAGTCCTGAGACCCAGTCTGGTTATAGACCCCATCATAGTCCTGAGACCCAGTCTGGTTATAGACCCCATCATAGTCCTGGAGACCCAGTCTGGGTTTAGACCCCATCATAGTCCTGAGACCCAGTCTGGTTTTAGACCCCATCATAGTCCTGAGACCCAGTCTGGTTTTAGACCCCATCATAGTCCTGGAGACCCAGTCTGGTTTTAGACCCCATCATAGTCCTGAGACCCAGTCTGGTTTTAGACCCCATCATAGTCCTGAGACAGCACTCAGCATCCCACTGCCTTCCTGGAGACCCAGTCTGGTTTTAGACCCCATCATAGTCCTGAGACCCAGTCTGGTTTTAGACCCCATCATAGTCCTGAGACCCAGTCTGGTTTTAGACCCCATCATAGTCCTGAGACAGCACTCAGCATCCCACTGCCTTCCTGGAGACCCAGTCTGGTTTTAGACCCCATCATAGTCCTGAGACCCAGTCTGGTTATAGACCCCATCATAGTCCTGGAGACCCAGTCTGGTTTTAGACCCCATCATAGTCCTGAGACCCAGTCTGGTTATAGACCCCATCATAGTCCTGAGACCCAGTCTGGTTATAGACCCCATCATAGTCCTGGAGACCCAGTCTGGGTTTAGACCCCATCATAGTCCTGAGACCCAGTCTGGTTTTAGACCCCATCATAGTCCTGAGACCCAGTCTGGTTTTAGACCCCATCATAGTCCTGGAGACCCAGTCTGGTTTTAGACCCCATCATAGTCCTGAGACCGCACTCAGCATCCCACTGCCTTCCTGGAGACCCAGTCTGGTTTTAGACCCCATCATAGTCCTGAGACAGCACTCAGCATCCCACTGCCTTCCTGGAGACCCAGTCTGGTTTTAGACCCCATCATAGTCCTGAGACCCAGTCTGGTTTTAGACCACATCATAGTCCTGAGACCCAGTCTGGTTTTAGACCCCATCATAGTCCTGAGACAGCACTCAGCATCCCACTGCCTTCCTGGAGACCCAGTCTGGTTTTAGACCCCATCATAGTCCTGAGACCCAGTCTGGTTTTAGACCCCATCATAGTCCTGAGACCCAGTCTGGTTTTAGACCCCATCATAGTCCTGAGACCCAGTCTGGTTTTAGACCCCATCATAGTCCTGAGACAGCACTCAGCATCCCACTGCCTTCCTGGAGACCCAGTCTGGTTTTAGACCCCATCATAGTCCTGAGACCCAGTCTGGTTTTAGACCCCATCATAGTCCTGAGACCCAGTCTGGTTTTAGACCCCATCATAGTCCTGAGACCCAGTCTGGTTTTAGACCCCATCATAGTCCTGAGACAGCACTCAGCATCCCACTGCCTTCCTGGAGACCCAGTCTGGTTTTAGACCCCATCATAGTCCTGAGACAGCACTCAGCATCCCACTGCCTTCCTGGAGACCCAGTGTGGGTTTAGACCCCATCATAGTCCCGAGACCCAGTCTGGTTTTAGACCCCATCATAGTCCTGAGACAGCACTCAGCATCCCACTGCCTTCCTGGAGACCCAGTCTGGTTTTAGACCCCATCATAGTCCTGAGACCCAGTCTAGTTTTAGACCCCATCATAGTCCTGAGACCCAGTCTGGTTTTAGACCCCATCATAGTCCTGAGACCCAGTCTGGTTTTAGACCCCATCATAGTCCTGAGACCCAGTCTGGTTTTAGACCCCATCATAGTCCTGAGACAGCACTCAGCATCCCACTGCCTTCCTGGAGACCCAGTCTGGGTTTAGACCCCATCATAGTCCTGAGACCCAGTCTGGGTTTAGACCCCATCATAGTCCTGAGACAGCACTCAGCATCCCACTGCCTTCCTGGAGACCCAGTCTGGTTTTAGACCCCATCATAGTCCTGAGACCCAGTCTGGGTTTAGACCCCATCATAGTCCTGAGACCCAGTCTGGGTTTAGACCCCATCATAGTCCTGAGACCCAGTCTGGGTTTAGACCCCATCATAGTCCTGAGACCCAGTCTGGGTTTAGACCCCATCATAGTCCTGAGACCCAGTCTGGGTTTAGACCCCATCATAGTCCTGAGACCCAGTCTGGTTTTAGACCCCATCATAGTCCTGGAGACCCAGTCTGGGTTTAGACCCCATCATAGTCCTGAGACCCAGTCTGGGTTTAGACCCCATCATAGTCCTGAGACCCAGTCTGGTTTTAGACCCCATCATAGTCCTGAGACCCAGTCTGGTTTTAGACCCCATCATAGTCCTGAGACCCAGTCTGGTTTTAGACCCCATCATAGTCCTGAGACCCAGTCTGGTTTTAGACCCCATCATAGTCCTGAGACCCAGTCTGGTTTTAGACCCCATCATAGTCCTGAGACAGCACTCAGCATCCCACTGCCTTCCTGGAGACCCAGTCTGGTTTTAGACCCCATCATATTCCTGAGACCCAGTCTGGGTTTAGACCCCATCATAGTCCTGAGACAGCACTCAGCATCCCACTGCCTTCCTGGAGACCCAGTCTGGTTTTAGACCCCATCATAGTCCTGAGACCCAGTCTGGGTTTAGACCCCATCATAGTCCTGAGACAGCACTCAGCATCCCACTGCCTTCCTGGAGACCCAGTCTGGTTTTAGACCCCATCATAGTCCTGAGACAGCACTCAGCATCCCACTGCCTTCCTGGAGACCCAGTGTCGGTTTAGACCCCATCATAGTCCTGAGACCCAGTCTGGTTTTAGACCCCATCATAGTCCTGAGACCCAGTCTGGTTTTAGACCCCATCATAGTCCTGAGACAGCACTCAGCATCCCACTGCCTTCCTGGAGACCCAGTCTGGGTTTAGACCCCATCATAGTCCTGAGACCCAGTCTGGGTTTAGACCCCATCATAGTCCTGAGACAGCACTCAGCATCCCACTGCCTTCCTGGAGACCCAGTCTGGTTTTAGACCCCATCATAGTCCTGAGACCCAGTCTGGTTTTAGACCCCATCATAGTCCTGAGACCCAGTCTGGGTTTAGACCCCATCATAGTCCTGAGACCCAGTCTGGTTTTAGACCCCATCATAGTCCTGAGACAGCACTCAGCATCCCACTGCCTTCCTGGAGACCCAGTCTGGTTTTAGACCCCATCATAGTCCTGAGACAGCACTCAGCATCCCACTGCCTTCCTGGAGACCCAGTCTGGGTTTAGACCCTGTCAAAGTCCTGAGACAGCACTCAGCATCCCACTGCCTTCCTGGAGACCCAGTCTGGGATTAGACCCCATCATAGTCCTGAGACAGCACTCAGCATCCCACTGCCTTCCTGGAGACCAAGTCTGGTTTTAGACCCCATCATAGTCCTGAGACAGCACTCAGCATCCCACTGCCTTCCTGGAGACCCAGTCTGGTTTTAGACCCCATCATAGTCCTGAGACCCAGTCTGGTTTTAGACCCCATCATAGTCCTGAGACAGCACTCAGCATCCCACTGCCTTCCTGGAGACCCAGTCTGGTTTTAGACCCCATCATAGTCCTGAGACCGCACTCAGCATCCCACTGCCTTCCTGGAGACCCAGTCTGGGTTTAGACCCCATCATAGTCCTGAGACAGCACTCAGCATCCCACTGCCTTCCTGGAGACCCAGTCTGGTTTTAGACCCCATCATAGTCCTGAGACCCAGTCTGGTTTTAGACCCCATCATAGTCCTGAGACAGCACTCAGCATCCCACTGCCTTCCTGGAGACCCAGTCTGGTTTTAGACCCCATCATAGTCCTGAGACAGCACTCAGCATCCCACTGCCTTCCTGGAGACCCAGTCTGGGTTTAGACCCCATCATAGTCCTGAGACCCAGTCTGGTTTTAGACCCCATCATAGTCCTGAGACCCAGTCTGGTTTTAGACCCCATCATAGTCCTGAGACCCAGTCTGGTTTTAGACCCCATCATAGTCCTGAGACCCAGTATGGTTTTAGACCCCATCATAGTCCTGAGACCGCACTCAGCATCCCACTGCCTTCCTGGAGACCCAGTCTGGTTTTAGACCCCATCATAGTCCTGAGACCCAGTCTGGTTTTAGACCCCATCATAGTCCTGAGACCCAGTCTGGTTATAGACCCCATCATAGTCCTGGAGACCCAGTCTGGTTTTAGACCCCGTCATAGTCCTGAGACCCAGTCTGGTTCTAGACCCCATCATAGTCCTGAGACAGCACTCAGCATCCCACTGCCTTCCTGGAGACCCAGTCTGGTTTTAGACCCCATCATAGTCCTGAGACCCAGTCTGGTTTTAGACCCCATCATAGTCCTGGAGACCCAGTCTGGTTTTAGACCCCATCATAGTCCTGAGACCCAGTCTGGTTTTAGACCCCATCATAGTCCTGAGACAGCACTCAGCATCCCACTGCCTTCCTGGAGACCCAGTCTGGTTTTAGACCCCATCATAGTCCTGAGACCCAGTCTGGTTATAGACCCCATCATAGTCCTGGAGACCCAGTCTGGTTTTAGACCCCATCATAGTCCTGAGACCCAGTCTGGTTATAGACCCCATCATAGTCCTGAGACCCAGTCTGGTTATAGACCCCATCATAGTCCTGGAGACCCAGTCTGGGTTTAGACCCCATCATAGTCCTGAGACCCAGTCTGGTTTTAGACCCCATCATAGTCCTGAGACCCAGTCTGGTTTTAGACCCCATCATAGTCCTGGAGACCCAGTCTGGTTTTAGACCCCATCATAGTCCTGAGACCCAGTCTGGTTTTAGACCCCATCATAGTCCTGAGACAGCACTCAGCATCCCACTGCCTTCCTGGAGACCCAGTCTGGTTTTAGACCCCATCATAGTCCTGAGACCCAGTCTGGTTATAGACCCCATCATAGTCCTGGAGACCCAGTCTGGTTTTAGACCCCATCATAGTCCTGAGACCCAGTCTGGTTATAGACCCCATCATAGTCCTGAGACCCAGTCTGGTTATAGACCCCATCATAGTCCTGGAGACCCAGTCTGGGTTTAGACCCCATCATAGTCCTGAGACCCAGTCTGGTTTTAGACCCCATCATAGTCCTGAGACCCAGTCTGGTTTTAGACCCCATCATAGTCCTGGAGACCCAGTCTGGTTTTAGACCCCATCATAGTCCTGAGACCCAGTCTGGTTTTAGACCCCATCATAGTCCTGAGACCCAGTCTGGTTTTAGACCCCATCATAGTTCTTAGACCGCACTCAGCATCCCACTGCCTTCCTGGAGACCCAGTCTGGTTTTAGACCCCATCATAGTCCTGAGACAGCACTCAGCATCCCACTGCCTTCCTGGAGACCCAGTCTGGTTTTAGACCCCATCATAGTCCTGAGACCCAGTCTGGTTATAGACCCCATCATAGTCCTGGAGACCCAGTCTGGTTTTAGACCCCATCATAGTCCTGAGACCCAGTCTGGTTATAGACCCCATCATAGTCCTGAGACCCAGTCTGGTTATAGACCCCATCATAGTCCTGGAGACCCAGTCTGGGTTTAGACCCCATCATATTCCTGAGACCCAGTCTGGTTTTAGACCCCATCATAGTCCTGAGACCCAGTCTGGTTTTAGACCCCATCATAGTCCTGGAGACCCAGTCTGGTTTTAGACCCCATCATAGTCCTGAGACCCAGTCTGGTTTTAGACCCCATCATAGTCCTGAGACAGCACTCAGCATCCCACTGCCTTCCTGGAGACCCAGTCTGGTTTTAGACCCCATCATAGTCCTGAGACCCAGTCTGGTTATAGACCCCATCATAGTCCTGGAGACCCAGTCTGGTTTTAGACCCCATCATAGTCCTGAGACCCAGTCTGGTTATAGACCCCATCATAGTCCTGAGACCCAGTCTGGTTATAGACCCCATCATAGTCCTGGAGACCCAGTCTGGGTTTAGACCCCATCATAGTCCTGAGACCCAGTCTGGTTTTAGACCCCATCATAGTCCTGAGACCCAGTCTGGTTTTAGACCCCATCATAGTCCTGAGACCTAGTCTGGTTTTAGACCCCATCATAGTTCTTAGACCGCACTCAGCATCCCACTGCCTTCCTGGAGACCCAGTCTGGTTTTAGACCCCATCATAGTCCTGAGACAGCACTCAGCATCCCACTGCCTTCCTGGAGACCCAGTCTGGTTTTAGACCCCATCATAGTCCTGAGACCCAGTCTGGTTTTAGACCACATCATAGTCCTGAGACCCAGTCTGGTTTTAGACCCCATCATAGTCCTGAGACAGCACTCAGCATCCCACTGCCTTCCTGGAGACCCAGTCTGGTTTTAGACCCCATCATAGTCCTGAGACCCAGTCTGGTTTTAGACCCCATCATAGTCCTGAGACCCAGTCTGGTTTTAGACCCCATCATAGTCCTGAGACCCAGTCTGGTTTTAGACCCCATCATAGTCCTGAGACAGCACTCAGCATCCCACTGCCTTCCTGGAGACCCAGTCTGGTTTTAGACCCCATCATAGTCCTGAGACCCAGTCTGGTTTTAGACCCCATCATAGTCCTGAGACCCAGTCTGGGTTTAGACCCCATCATAGTCCTGAGACCCAGTCTGGTTTTAGACCCCATCATAGTCCTGGAGACCCAGTCTGGTTTTAGACCCCATCATAGTCCTGAGACAGCACTCAGCATCCCACTGCCTTCCTGGAGACCCAGTCTGGTTTTAGACCCCATCATAGTCCTGAGACAGCACTCAGCATCCCACTGCCTTCCTGGAGACCCAGTGTGGGTTTAGACCCCATCATAGTCCCGAGACCCAGTCTGTTTTAGACCCCATCATAGTCCTGAGACAGCACTCAGCATCCCACTGCCTTCCTGGAGACCCAGTCTGGTTTTAGACCCCATCATAGTCCTGAGACCCAGTCTAGTTTTAGACCCCATCATAGTCCTGAGACCCAGTCTGGTTTTAGACCCCATCATAGTCCTGAGACCCAGTCTGGTTTTAGACCCCATCATAGTCCTGAGACCCAGTCTGGTTTTAGACCCCATCATAGTCCTGAGACAGCACTCAGCATCCCACTGCCTTCCTGGAGACCCAGTCTGGGTTTAGACCCCATCATAGTCCTGAGACCCAGTCTGGGTTTAGACCCCATCATAGTCCTGAGACAGCACTCAGCATCCCACTGCCTTCCTGGAGACCCAGTCTGGTTTTAGACCCCATCATAGTCCTGAGACCCAGTCTGGGTTTAGACCCCATCATAGTCCTGAGACCCAGTCTGGGTTTAGACCCCATCATAGTCCTGAGACCCAGTCTGGGTGTAGACCCCATCATAGTCCTGAGACCCAGTCTGGGTTTAGACCCCATCATAGTCCTGAGACCCAGTCTGGGTTTAGACCCCATCATAGTCCTGAGACCCAGTCTGGTTTTAGACCCCATCATAGTCCTGGAGACCCAGTCTGGGTTTAGACCCCATCATAGTCCTGAGACCCAGTCTGGGTTTAGACCCCATCATAGTCCTGAGACCCAGTCTGGTTTTAGACCCCATCATAGTCCTGAGACCCAGTCTGGTTTTAGACCCCATCATAGTCCTGAGACCGCACTCAGCATCCCACTGCCTTCCTGGAGACCCAGTCTGGTTTTAGACCCCATCATAGTCCTGAGACAGCACTCAGCATCCCACTGCCTTCCTGGAGACCCAGTCTGGTTTTAGACCCCATCATAGTCCTGAGACCCAGTCTGGTTTTAGACCACATCATAGTCCTGAGACCCAGTCTGGTTTTAGACCCCATCATAGTCCTGAGACAGCACTCAGCATCCCACTGCCTTCCTGGAGACCCAGTCTGGTTTTAGACCCCATCATAGTCCTGAGACCCAGTCTGGTTTTAGACCCCATCATAGTCCTGAGACCCAGTCTGGTTTTAGACCCCATCATAGTCCTGAGACCCAGTCTGGTTTTAGACCCCATCATAGTCCTGAGACAGCACTCAGCATCCCACTGCCTTCCTGGAGACCCAGTCTGGTTTTAGACCCCATCATATTCCTGAGACCCAGTCTGGGTTTAGACCCCATCATAGTCCTGAGACAGCACTCAGCATCCCACTGCCTTCCTGGAGACCCAGTCTGGTTTTAGACCCCATCATAGTCCTGAGACCCAGTCTGGGTTTAGACCCCATCATAGTCCTGAGACAGCACTCAGCATCCCACTGCCTTCCTGGAGACCCAGTCTGGTTTTAGACCCCATCATAGTCCTGAGACAGCACTCAGCATCCCACTGCCTTCCTGGAGACCCAGTGTGGGTTTAGACCCCATCATAGTCCTGAGACCCAGTCTGGTTTTAGACCCCATCATAGTCCTGAGACCCAGTCTGGTTTTAGACCCCATCATAGTCCTGAGACAGCACTCAGCATCCCACTGCCTTCCTGGAGACCCAGTCTGGGTTTAGACCCCATCATAGTCCTGAGACCCAGTCTGGGTTTAGACCCCATCATAGTCCTGAGACAGCACTCAGCATCCCACTGCCTTCCTGGAGACCCAGTCTGGTTTTAGACCCCATCATAGTCCTGAGACCCAGTCTGGTTTTAGACCCCATCATAGTCCTGAGACCCAGTCTGGGTTTAGACCCCATCATAGTCCTGAGACCCAGTCTGGTTTTAGACCCCATCATAGTCCTGAGACAGCACTCAGCATCCCACTGCCTTCCTGGAGACCCAGTCTGGTTTTAGACCCCATCATAGTCCTGAGACAGCACTCAGCATCCCACTGCCTTCCTGGAGACCCAGTCTGGGTTTAGACCCTGTCATAGTCCTGAGACAGCACTCAGCATCCCACTGCCTTCCTGGAGACCCAGTCTGGGTTTAGACCCCATCATAGTCCTGAGACAGCACTCAGCATCCCACTGCCTTCCTGGAGACCAAGTCTGGTTTTAGACCCCATCATAGTCCTGAGACAGCACTCAGCATCCCACTGCCTTCCTGGAGACCCAGTCTGGTTTTAGACCCCATCATAGTCCTGAGACCCAGTCTGGTTTTAGACCCCATCATAGTCCTGAGACAGCACTCAGCATCCCACTGCCTTCCTGGAGACCCAGTCTGGTTTTAGACCCCATCATAGTCCTGAGACCGCACTCAGCATCCCACTGCCTTCCTGGAGACCCAGTCTGGGTTTAGACCCCATCATAGTCCTGAGACAGCACTCAGCATCCCACTGCCTTCCTGGAGACCCAGTCTGGTTTTAGACCCCATCATAGTCCTGAGACCCAGTCTGGTTTTAGACCCCATCATAGTCCTGAGACAGCACTCAGCATCCCACTGCCTTCCTGGAGACCCAGTCTGGTTTTAGACCCCATCATAGTCCTGAGACAGCACTCAGCATCCCACTGCCTTCCTGGAGACCCAGTCTGGGTTTAGACCCCATCATAGTCCTGAGACCCAGTCTGGTTTTAGACCCCATCATAGTCCTGAGACCCAGTCTGGTTTTAGACCCCATCATAGTCCTGAGACCCAGTCTGGTTTTAGACCCCATCATAGTCCTGAGACCCAGTATGGTTTTAGACCCCATCATAGTCCTGAGACCGCACTCAGCATCCCACTGCCTTCCTGGAGACCCAGTCTGGTTTTAGACCCCATCATAGTCCTGAGACCCAGTCTGGTTTTAGACCCCATCATAGTCCTGAGACCCAGTCTGGTTATAGACCCCATCATAGTCCTGGAGACCCAGTCTGGTTTTAGACCCCGTCATAGTCCTGAGACCCAGTCTGGTTCTAGACCCCATCATAGTCCTGAGACAGCACTCAGCATCCCACTGCCTTCCTGGAGACCCAGTCTGGTTTTAGACCCCATCATAGTCCTGAGACCCAGTCTGGTTTTAGACCCCATCATAGTCCTGAGACCCAGTCTGGGTTTAGACCCCATCATAGTCCTGAGACCCAGTCTGGTTTTAGACCCCATCATAGTCCTGAGACAGCACTCAGCATCCCACTGCCTTCCTGGAGACCCAGTCTGGTTTTAGACCCCATCATAGTCCTGAGACCCAGTCTGGTTTTAGACCCCATCATAGTCCTGAGACAGCACTCAGCATCCCACTGCCTTCCTGGAGACCCAGTCTGGTTTTAGACCCCATCATAGTCCTGAGACCCAGTCTGGTTTTAGACCCCATCATAGTCCTGGAGACCCAGTCTGGTTTTAGACCCCATCATAGTCCTGAGACCCAGTCTGGTTTTAGACCCCATCATAGTCCTGAGACCCAGTCTGGTTTTAGACCCCATCATAGTCCTGAGACCCAGTCTGGTTTTAGACCCCATCATAGTCCTGAGACCCAGTCTGGTTTTAGACCCCATCATAGTCCTGAGACCCAGTCTGGTTTTAGACCCCATCATAGTCCTGAGACCCAGTCTGGTTTTAGACCCCATCATAGTCCTGGAGACCCAGTCTGGTTTTAGACCCCATCATAGTCCTGAGACCCAGTCTGGTTTTAGACCCCATAATAGTCCTGAGACCCAGTCTGGGTTTAGACCCCATCATAGTACTGAGACCCAGTCTGGTTTTAAACCCCATCATAGTCCTGAGACCCAGTCTGGTTTTAGACCCCATCATAGTCCTGAGACAGCACTCAGCATCCCACTGCCTTCCTGGAGACCCAGTCTGGTTTTAGACCCCATCATAGTCCTGAGACCCAGTCTGGTTTTAGACCTCATCATAGTCCTGAGACCCAGTCTGGTTTTAGACCCCATCATAGTCCTGAGACCCAGTCTGGTTTTAGACCCCATCATAGTCCTGAGACCCAGTCTGGTTTTAGACCCCATCATAGTCCTGAGACCCAGTCTGGTTTTAGATCCCATCATAGTCCTGAGACCCAGTCTGGTTTTAGACCCCATCATAGTCCTGAGACCCAGTCTGGTTTTAGACCCCATCATAGTCCTGGAGACCCAGTCTGGTTTTAGACCCCATCATAGTCCTGGAGACCCAGTCTGGTTTTAGACCCCATCATAGTCCTGAGACCCAGTCTGGTTTTAGACCCCATCATAGTCCTGAGACCCAGTCTGGTTTTAGACCCCATCATAGTCCTGAGACCCAGTCTGGGTTTAGACCCCATCATAGTCCTGAGACCCAGTCTGGTTTTAGACCCCATCATAGTCCTGAGACCCAGTCTGGTTTTAGACCCCATCATAGTCCTGAGACAGCACTCAGCATCCCACTGCCTTCCTGGAGACCCAGTCTGGTTTTAGACCCCATCATAGTCCTGAGACCCAGTCTGGTTTTAGACCCCATCATAGTCCTGAGACAGCACTCAGCATCCCACTGCCTTCCTGGAGACCCAGTCTGGTTTTAGACCCCATCATAGTCCTGAGACCCAGTCTGGTTTTAGACCCCATCATAGTCCTGAGACAGCACTCAGCATCCCACTGCCTTCCTGGAGACCCAGTCTGGTTTTAGACCCCATCATAGTCCTGAGACCCAGTCTGGTTTTAGACCCCATCATAGTCCTGAGACAGCACTCAGCATCCCACTGCCTTCCTGGAGACCCAGTCTGGTTTTAGACCCCATCATAGTCCTGGAGACCCAGTCTGGTTTTAGACCCCATCATAGTCCTGAGACCCAGCCTGGTTTTAGACTCCATCATAGTCCTGAGACCCAGTATGGTTTTAGACCCCATCATAGTCCTGAGACCCAGTCTGGTTTTAGACCCCATCATAGTCCTGAGAACCAGTCTGGTTTTAGACCCCATCATAGTCCTGAGACCCAGTCTGGTTTTAGATCCCATCATAGTCCTGAGACCCAGTCTGGTTTTAGACCCCATCATAGTCCTGAGACCCAGTCTGGTTTTAGACCCCATCATAGTCCTGGAGACCCAGTCTGGTTTTAGACCCCATCATAGTCCTGGAGACCCAGTCTGGTTTTAGACCCCATCATAGTCCTGAGACCCAGTCTGGTTTTAGACCCCATCATAGTCCTGAGACCCAGTCTGGCTTTAGACCCCATCATAGTCCTGAGACCCAGTCTGGGTTTAGACCCCATCATAGTCCTGAGACCCAGTCTGGTTTTAGACCCCATCATAGTCCTGAGACCCAGTCTGGTTTTAGACCCCATCATAGTCCTGAGACAGCACTCAGCATCCCACTGCCTTCCTGGAGACCCAGTCTGGTTTTAGACCCCATCATAGTCCTGGAGACCCAGTCTGGTTTTAGACCCCATCATAGTCCTGAGACCCAGTCTGGTTTTAGACCCCATCATAGTCCTGGAGACCCAGTCTGGGTTTAGACCCAATCATAGTCCTGGAGACCCAGTCTGGTTTTAGACCCCATCATAGTCCTGAGACCCAGTATGGTTTTAGACCCCATCATAGTCCTGAGACCCAGTCTGGTTTTAGACCCCATCATAGTCCTGGAGACCCAGTCTGGTTATAGACCCCATCATAGTCCTGAGACCCAGTCTGGTTTTAGACCCCATCATAGTCCTGAGACAGCACTCAGCATCCCACTGCCTTCCTGGAGACCCAGTCTCGCTTTAGACCCCATCATAGTCCTGAGACCCAGTCTGGGTTTAGACCCCATCATAGTCCTGAGACCCAGTCTGGTTTTAGACCCCATCATAGTCCTGAGACCCAGTCTGGTTTTAGACCCCATCATAGTCCTGAGACCCAGTCTGGTTTTAGACCCCATCATAGTCCTGAGACCCAGTCTGGTTTTAGACCCCATCATAGTCCTGAGACCCAGTCTGGTTTTAGACCCCATCATAGTCCTGGAGACAGCACTCAGCATCCCACTGCCTTCCTGGAGACCCAGTCTGGTTTTAGACCCCATCATAGTCCTGAGACCCAGTCTGGGTTTAGACCCCATCATAGTCCTGAGACCCAGTCTGGTTTTAGACCCCATCATAGTCCTGAGACCCAGTCTGGTTTTAGACCCCATCATAGTCCTGAGACCCAGTCTGGTTTTAGACCCCATCATAGTCCTGAGACAGGACTCAACATCCCACTGCCTTCCTGGAGACCCAGTCTGGTTTTAGACCCCATCATAGTCCTGAGACCCAGTCTGGTTTTAGACCCCATCATAGTCCTGAGACCCAGTCTGGTTTTAGACCCCATCATAGTCCTGAGACCCAGTCTGGTTTTAGACCCCATCATAGTCCTGAGACCCAGTCTGGTTTTAGACCCCATCATAGTCCTGAGACCCAGTCTGGTTTTAGACCCCATCATAGTCCTGAGACAGCACTCAGCATCCCACTGCCTTCCTGGAGACCCAGTCTGGGTTTAGACCCCATCATCGTCCTGGAGACCCAGTCTGGTTTTAGACCCCATCATAGTCCTGAGACCCCGTCTGGTTTTAGACCCCATCATAGTCCTGAGACCCAGTCTGGTTTTAGACCCCATCATAGTCCTGAGACCCAGTCTGGTTTTAGACCCCATCATAGTCCTGAGACCCAGTCTGGTTTTAGACCCCATCATAGTCCTGAGACCCAGTCTGGTTTTAGACCCCATCATAGTCCTGAGACCCAGTCTGGTTTTAGACCCCATCATAGTCCTGAGACCCAGTCTGGGTTTAGACCCCATCATAGTCCTGAGACAGCACTCAGCATCCCACTGCCTTCCTGGAGACCCAGTCTGGTTTTAGACCCCATCATAGTCCTGAGACCCAGTCTGGTTTTAGACCCCATCATAGTCCTGAGACCCAGTATGGTTTTAGACCCCATCATAGTCCTGAGACCCAGTCTGGTTTTAGACCCCATCATAGTCCTGGAGACCCAGTCTGGTTATAGACCCCATCATAGTCCTGAGACCCAGTCTGGTTTTAGACCCCATCATAGTCCTGAGACCCAGTCTGGTTTTAGACCCCATCATAGTCCTGAGACCCAGTCTGGTTTTAGACCCCATCATAGTCCTGAGACCCAGTCTGGTTTTAGACCCCATCATAGTCCTGAGACCCAGTCTGGTTTTAGACCCCATCATAGTCCTGAGACCCAGTCTGGTTTTAGACCCCATCATAGTCCTGAGACAGCACTCAGCATCCCACTGCCTTCCTGGAGACCCAGTCTGGTTTTAGACCCCATCATAGTCCTGGAGACCCAGTCTGGTTTTAGACCCCATCATAGTCCTGAGACCCAGTCTGGTTTTAGACCCCATCATAGTCCTGAGACCCAGTCTGGTTTTAGACCCTATCATAGTCCTGAGACAGCACTCAGCATCCCACTGCCTTCCTGGAGACCCAGTCTGGTTCTAGACCCCATCATAGTCCTGAGACCCAGTCTGGTTTTAGACCCCATCATAGTCCTGAGACCCAGTCTGGTTTTAGACCCCATCATAGTCCTGAGACCCAGTCTGGTTTTAGACCCCATCATAGTCCTGAGACCCAGTCTGGGTTTAGACCCCATCATAGTCCTGAGACCCAGTCTGGTTTTAGACCCCATCATAGTCCTGAGACCCAGTCTGGTTTTAGACCCCATCATAGTCCTGAGACAGCACTCAATCAATCAATCAATTTTATTTTATATAGCCCTTCGTACATCAGCTAATATCTCGAAGTGCTGTACAGAAACCCAGCCTAAAACCCCAAACAGCTAGTAATGCAGGTGTAGAAGCACGGTGGCTAGGAAAAACTCCCTAGAAAGGCCAAAACCTAGGAAGAAACCTAGAGAGGAACCAGGCTATGAGGGGTGGCCAGTCCTCTTCTGGCTGTGCCGGGTGGAGGTTATAACAGAACCATGCCAAGATGTTCAAAAATGTTCATAAGTGACAAGCATGGTCAAATAATAATCAGGAATAAATCTCAGTTGGCTTTTCATAGCCGATCATTAAGAGTTGAAAACAGCAGGTCTGGGACAGGTAGGGGTTCCATAAACGCAGGCAGAACAGTTGAAACTGGAATAGCAGCAAGGCCAGGCGGACTGGGGACAGCAAGGAGTCACCACGGCCGGTAGTCCCGACGTATGGTCCTAGGGCTCAGGTCTCTCAGTTGGCTTTTCATAGCCGATCATTAAGAGTTGAAAACAGCAGGTCTGGGACAGGTAGGGGTTTCGTAACCGCAGGCAGAACAGTTGAAACTGGAATAGCAGCAAGGCCAGGCGGACTGGGGACAGCAAGGTGTCAGCATGCCCGGTAGTCCTGACGTATGGTCCTAGGGCTCAGGTTCTCAGAGAGAAAGAGAGAACGAGAGAATTAGAGAGAGCATACTTAAATTCACACAGGACACTGGATAAGACAGGAGAAGTACTCCAGGTATAACCAACTAACCCCAGCCCCCCGACACATAAACTACTGCAGCATAAATACTGGAGGCTGAGACAGGAGCGGTCCGGAGACACTGTGGCCCCATCCGAAGAAACCCCCGGACAGGGCCAAACAGGAAGGATATAACCCCACCCACTCTGCCAAAGCACAGCCCCCGCACCACTAGAGGGATATCCTCAACCACCAACTTACAATCCTGAGACAAGGCCGAGTATAGCCCACAGAGGTCTCCACCACAGCACAAACCAAGGGGGGGCGCCAACCCAGACAGGAATATCACGTCAGTAACTCAACCCACTCAAGTGACGCACCCCTCCTAGGGACGGCATGAAAGAGCACCAGCAAGCCAGTGACTCAGCCCCTGTAACAGGGTTAGAGGCAGAGAACCCCAGTGGAGAGAGGGGAACCGGCCTGGCAGAGACAGGCCGGTTCCCCTCTCTCCACTGGGAGCATCCCACTGCCTTCCTGGAGACCCAGTCTGGGTTTAGACCCCATCATAGTCCTGAGACCCAGTCTGGTTTTAGACCCCATCATAGTCCTGAGACCCAGTCTGGTTTTAGACCCCATCATAGTCCTGAGACCCAGTCTGGTTTTAGACCCCATCATAGTCCTGAGACAGCACTCAGCATCCCACTGCCTTCCTGGAGACCCAGTCTGGTTTTAGACCCCATCATAGTCCTGAGACCCAGTCTGGTTTTAGACCCCATCATAGTCCTGAGACCCAGTCTGGTTTTAGACCCCATCATAGTCCTGAGACCCAGTCTGGGTTTAGACCCCATCATAGTCCTGAGACCCAGTCTGGTTTTAGACCCCATCATAGTCCTGAGACCCAGTCTGGTTTTAGACCCCATCATAGTCCTGAGACCCAGTCTGGTTTTAGACCCCATCATAGTCCTGAGACAGCACTCAGCATCCCACTGCCTTCCTGGAGACCCAGTCTGGTTTTAGACCCCATCATAGTCCTGAGACCCAGTCTGGTTTTAGACCCCATCATAGTCCTGAGACCCAGTCTGGTTTTAGACCCCATCATAGTCCTGAGACCCAGTCTGGTTTTAGACCCCATCATAGTCCTGAGACAGCACTCAGCATCCCACTGCCTTCCTGGAGACCCAGTCTGGTTTTAGACCCCATCATAGTCCTGAGACCCAGTCTGGTTTTAGACCCCATCATAGTCCTGAGACCCAGTCTGGTTTTAGACCCCATCATAGTCCTGAGACCCAGTCTGGTTTTAGACCCCATCATAGTCCTGAGACAGCACTCAGCATCCCACTGCCTTCCTGGAGACCCAGTCTGGTTTTAGACCCCATCATAGTCCTGACACCCAGTGTGGTTTTAGACCCCATCATAGTCCTGAGACAGCACTCAGCATCCCACTGCCTTCCTGGAGACCCAGTCTGGTTTTAGACCCCATCATAGTACTGAGACCCAGTCTGGTTTTAGACCCCATCATAGTCCTGAGACAGCACTCATGAAGGTGGTAAATGCTACAAGCAGATTTAGACATTGATCCGTGTTTCTCAAACGTAAAATGTCAAAGTTGTTACAAGCGTAAAATGTCGACGTGTTTAAGGTTAAGTTTAGACATTAACTCAGAATTTTTAAAGTTAGGGTTAAGTTTAGGCATTAACTCTGAATTCTTAAGGTTAGGTATTAACTCCAACTGGTTAGGGTAAGTTTTAAGGTTTAGGATAGGCTTAAAACAAAAATATCAAAAACAACTTTCTATCACTGGATTCAAACATGCCCTAGCAAAATCTAAACCTACTTGAAGGTAACAATGTTCACTGTTGCCCCTAGTAGCCGGTTTCCATAGTAGCCTGTTTCCATGGCATCTCCCAACGCCCTCAGACATGGATGGGCATTGAATACTGACTTGTTCCACGGTTGACCTGCCTGGGTAAATTACCTTCTAAGGGCGTCAGACCAAGGCTCTGCATCTGTCCTCGTGCTCCTAGACCTTAGTGCTGCTTTTGACACCATCGAGCACCACATTCTTTTGGAGAGATTGGAAACTCTAATTGGTCTACGCCGACAAGTTCTTGCCTGGTTTAGATCGTATCTGTCGGGAAAGATATCAGTTCGTCTCTGTGGATGGTTTGTCCTCTGACAAATCCATGGTAAGTTTAGGTGTTCCTCAAGGTTCCGTTTTAGGACCACTATTGTTTTCACTATATATTCTACCTCTTGGTGATGTCCTTCGGAAACACAATGTCAACTTTCACTGCTATGCAGACGACACGAAGCTGTGTCTATGAAACCTGGGGAAGCCACAAAATTGCCCATCCTGAAAGCCTGTGTTTCAGACATAAGGAAGTTTACTTTTAAACTCGTGACAAAACAGAGATGATAGTTCTAGGTCCCAAGAAACAAAGAGATCTGCTGTTGGATCTGACAATTAATCATGATGGTTGTACAGTCGTCTCAAATAAAACTGTGAAGGACCTCGGCGTTACTCTGGACCCTGATCTCTCTTTTGACGAACATATCAAAAATATTTCAAGAGCAGCTTTTTTCCATCTTCATAACATTGCAAAAAACAGAAACCTTTTGTCAAAAAATGATGCAGAAAAGCTAATCCACTAATAGTAAATCATTGATATTGATTACTGCATTGTTGGGGTTAGAGATGGTAAAGACATTGATATTGATTACTGCATTGTTGGGGTTAGAGATGGTAAAGACATTGATATTGATTACTGCATTGTTGGGGTTAGAGATGGTAAAGACATTGATATTGATTACTGCATTGTTGGGGTTAGTGCTGGTAAAGGCATTGATATTGATTACTGCATTGTTGGGGTTAGAGATGGTAAAGACATTGATATTGATTACTGCATTGTTGGGGTTAGAGATGGTATTGATATTGATTACTGCATTGTTGGGGTTAGAGATGGTAAAGACATTGATATTGATTACTGCATTGTTGGTGTCACGGTTTCGGCCGAGGCTGCTCCTCTTCCTTGTTCGGGCGGACTTCGGCGGTCGTCGTCTCCGGAGTACTAGCTGCCACCGTTCTATGTTTCTTGTTCTTTTGGTTTTGTCTGTTCATAACACCTGTCCCTTATTTGTGTCTTGATTGTTCCCCTTATTTAGTTTGTTTGTTTGGGTCAGGTGTTATGCGTGATTGTTTTTGTCAGCCTGCCTTTTCGAGGTTGTTCTCTCGTGGTGTGTATTTACGAGAGCTCGCACTGTGTGCGCTTTTCCTTGTTTTCTCGCACTGTGATTTTCGTGCGTAATTGTTCGCGCCACCCGGTTGGGTTGGCGACGTATCCTTGTGTTTTGGACTCAGTAAAGATCTGTTGACGTCCTCCTGGTTTCCTGCGCCTGATTCCTATCATCCACCTACACCAATCTGACAGAATCACGCATCACAATGGAATCAGCAGGAGCGACCGCGCCGACCGCCGATATGGACGAACGTCTTCGTGGTCAGGAGGACCGAATGAACCAGGTCTGTCACGCCCTGGAGAGGGTGATGAACACTCTACACCGATGGGAGACCAGCGGGGTGCCCTCACCTCCAACCACCGACCCAGCTCCAGCGGTCAGCCCTCCGGTTTCATCTCCGGAACCCAGTGGGATTCGGCTCTCGCTCCCGAGGGCGTACGACGGCTCCACCGCCGGGTGTCAAGGGTTCCTGCTGCAGGTGGAGCTCTACCTCGCCACCGTACACCCGGCGCCCTCGGGACACGAGAGCGTCTCAGCCCTCATCTCCTGTCTCACCGGCAAGGCGTTGGAGTGGGCCAACGCCGAGTGGAGGAGAATGGACGCCGCAACCACGAACTATGCGGAGTTCTCCCGCCGCTTCCGTGCTGTATTCGACCATCCACCAGAAGGGAAGGCGGCGGGGGAACGTCTGTTCTACCTCCGACAGGGGATGAGGAGCGCACAGGACTTTGCCTTAGAGTTCCGGACCCTAGCGGCTGATGCAGGGTGGAATGAGCGGGCCCATATTGACCATTTCCGCTGCAGCCTCCGAGAGGACGTCCAGCGAGAGTTGGCGTGCAGGGACACGTCGTTAACTTTCGACCAACTGGTCGACATGGCCATCCGGCTGGATACCCTGCTCGCCACCCGTGGGCGTCCCGGAGGGGGGGGTTCGCCCATTCCACTCTCCAGCTCCTCCGAGCCGAGTCCTATGGAGCTCGGGGGTGCTGGCGCTAGGGAAAGGAGGAGGAGGAGCCCACGGGGACCCGGCCCTTGCACCAACTGTGGTCGTGGAGGGCACACTGCGGCTAGGTGCTGGGGCGGGTCCTCCAGGGGAGGAGATGGCAGGTCTAGCATTGGGGGGTCCCCCCAGGTGAGTAGGCGCCCTGCTTACCCAGAGCTTTCTGTCGTGCACCTAACCTTGCCTGTTTGTTTCCCACAGGTTGCACCTCGTTCCCAGCATAAGGCGCTGGTAGATTCAGGCGCAGCTGGGAATTTTATAGATCGCCAGTTCTGTTTAGAGTTAGGGATTCCCCTTCTTCCAGTGGATAAGCCTTTCCCCGTCCATGCCCTAGATAGCCGTCCGTTAGGGTCTGGGTTGATTAGGGAGGTCACAGCACCACTTCAGATGATGGCGCAGGAGGGTCATGAGGAGAGAATTCAGCTTTATCTGATTGACTCTCCTGCGTATCCGGTGGTGCTGGGTCTTCCCTGGTTGATGACTCATGACCCTATTATTGGGTGGCGAGAGAAAGCTCTTAAAGGGTGGTCTGCTCAATGTGAGGGGCGGTGTCTGGGTGTTTCCATAGGGGCGACCTCGGTGGAGAGTCCGAATCTAATGCCAGCACTGCAGATTCCCCCCGAGTATGAGGATTTGGCATTGGCGTTCAGTAAGACTAGGGCTGCGCAGCTGCCGCCTCATAGACGGGGGGATTGTGCGATAGATCTCCAGTCAGGCGCAGCTCTCCCGCGGAGCCATGTGTATCCCTTGTCTCAAGAGGAGAAGAAATCTATGGAGACATACATCTCTGAGTCTCTTAGACAGGGATACATACGGCCCTCCGTTTCACCCGTTTCCTCAAGTTTCTTTTTTGTGAAGAAGAAGGATGGAGGTCTGCGGCCGTGTATTGATTACCGCGGTCTCAATCAGATCACAGTGAAGTACAGCTATCCACTTCCTCTGATTGCGACTATGACGGAGTCACTGCACGGTGCGCAGTTCTTTACAAAATTGGATCTTAGGAGCGCATATAACTTGGTGCGCATCCGAAAGGGCGATGAATGGAAGACAGCGTTTAGCACGACTTCCGGGCACTACGAGTATCTAGTCATGCCATATGGGTTGATGAATGCTCCCTCAGTCTTCCAATCCTTCGTTGATGAGATTTTCCGGGACATGCAGGGACAGGGAGTGGTTGTGTACATCGACGACATTCTGGTGTATAGTCCTACCCGTGCTGAGCATGTAGCCCTGGTGCGCCGAGTATTGCGGAGGCTGTTGGAGCATGACCTATATGTCAAGGCAGAGAAATGTCTGTTTTTTCAGAAGTCGGTCTCCTTTCTGGGTTACCAGTTATCTGCGTCAGGGGTGAAGATGGAGGTAGACCGGGTGTCAGCTGTGCGTAATTGGCAGACCCCAACTACTGTGAAGGAGGTGCAACGGTTCTTGGGTTTTGCGAATTACTACCGGAGGTTTATCCGGGGTTTTGGACAGGTGGCAGCTCCCATAACGTCTCTGTTGAAGGGGGGTCCGGTGCGCTTGCGGTGGTCAGCTGAGGCGGACAGGGCATTTGGGAGACTGAAGGACCTGTTTACCTCGGCGCCGGTGTTGGCGCATCCGGATCCCTCTTTACCGTTCCAAGTAGAGGTGGACGCGTCAGAGGCCGGGATAGGGGCCGTTCTTTCCCAGCGTTCTGGTACTCCACCTAAACTCCGTCCCTGTGCGTTCTACTCTAAGAAGCTCAGTCCGGCGGAGCGGAATTATGACGTAGGAGACAGGGAGCTGTTAGCCGTAGTACAGGCCCTAAAGGTGTGGCGGCATTGGCTCGAGGGGGCTCAACACCCTTTCCTCATTCAAACTGACCATCGTAACCTGGAGTACATCCGGGCAGCTAGGAGACTGAATCCTCGCCAGGCTCGTTGGACTATGTTCCTGGCCCGGTTTGTGTTTAAGATCACATACATCCCGGGGTCCCAGAACGGGAAGGCAGATGCTCTGTCCCGTCGGTATGACGCAGAGGAGAGGTCAGTTGAGTCCACGCCCATACTACCGGAGTCTTGTCTGGTTGCTCCGGTGGTGTGGGAGGTTGATGGTGAGATCGAGCGGGCGTTACGCACCGACCCGAGTCCTCCTCAGTGTCCTGTGGGTCGGACGTACGTTCCGCTCGAGATACGCGATCGCCTCATTTGTTGGGCTCATACGTCCCCCTCCTCTGGCCATCCGGGTATCGGCCGGACAGTGCACTGCCTTAGCACGAAGTACTGGTGGCCAACGTTAGCTAGGGATGTGAGGATTTATGTCTCCTCCTGTTCGGTGTGTGCCCAGTGTAAGGCGCCCAGACATTTGCCCAGGGGTAAGTTACAACCCCTGCCTATTCCGCAACGACCCTGGTCCCACCTCTCGGTGGATTTTGTTACCGACCTTCCCCCCTCACAGGGGAATACTACCATCCTGGTCGTTGTGGATAGGTTCTCGAAGGCCTGTCGTCTCCTTCCCATGCCGGGTCTACCCACTGCCCTACAGACCGCTGAGGCTCTGTTCACCCATGTCTTCCGGCATTACGGGGTACCCGAGGATATAGTGTCTGACCGAGGCCCCCAGTTCACCTCGAGAGTGTGGAGGGCATTTATGGAACGGTTGGGGGTGTCGGTAAGCCTTACCTCGGGTTACCACCCGGAGAGTAATGGGCAGGTTGAACGTGTCAACCAGGATGTGGGTAGGTTTCTGAGGTCATACTGTCAGGGCCGGCCGGAGGAGTGGGCGAGATATGTGCCCTGGGCCGAGATGGCACAGAACTCTCTTCGCCACTCCTCCACCCAACTAACCCCGTTTCAGTGTGTGTTGGGGTACCAGCCGGTGCTGGCACCATGGCATGAGAGCCAGATCGAGGCCCCCGCTGTGGATGAGTGGGTAAGGCGCTCGGAGGAGACGTGGGACGCTGCACACGTCCATCTGCAGCGTGCCATACGTCGACAGAAGACGAGCGCCGACCTACACCGCAGTGAGGGGCCAGTGTACGCACCTGGAGATCGAGTCTGGCTCTCAACCAGAAACCTGCCCCTCCGCCTGCCCTGCCGGAAGCTGGGTCGGCGGTTTGTGGGGCCGTTTAAAGTCCTGAGGAGATTGAACGAGGTGAGTTATAGGTTAGAACTACCTGTTGACTACAAAAATATTAACCCCTCGTTCCATGTGTCTCTCCTCAGGCCGGTGGTAGCTGGTCCACTCCAGGACTTTGAGATTGAGGAGACTCCTCCGCCCCCGTTGGACATCGAGGGGGCTCCGGCGTACACCGTGAGGTCCATCCTGGATTCTAGACGCCGGATGGGGGGTCTTCAATATCTCGTGGAGTGGGAGGGGTACGGTCCGGAGGAGCGGTGCTGGGTGCCAAGGAGGGACGTGTTAGACCAGTCCCTACTGACCGATTTCCATCGGGGTCATCCTGCGCGCCCTGCTCCGCGTCGTCCGGGTCGTCCTCGAGCTCCGGGTCGGCGCACGGCTGGAGCCGCGCGTCAAGGGGGGGGTACTGTCACGGTTTCGGCCGAGGCTGCTCCTCTTCCTTGTTCGGGCGGACTTCGGCGGTCGTCGTCTCCGGAGTACTAGCTGCCACCGTTCTATGTTTCTTGTTCTTTTGGTTTTGTCTGTTCATAACACCTGTCCCTTATTTGTGTCTTGATTGTTCCCCTTATTTAGTTTGTTTGTTTGGGTCAGGTGTTATGCGTGATTGTTTTTGTCAGCCTGCCTTTTCGAGGTTGTTCTCTCGTGGTGTGTATTTACGAGAGCTCGCACTGTGTGCGCTTTTCCTTGTTTTCTCGCACTGTGATTTTCGTGCGTAATTGTTCGCGCCACCCGGTTGGGTTGGCGACGTATCCTTGTGTTTTGGACTCAGTAAAGATCTGTTGACGTCCTCCTGGTTTCCTGCGCCTGATTCCTATCATCCACCTACACCAATCTGACAGTTGGGGTTAGAGATGGTAAAGACATTGATATTCATTACTGCATTGTTGGGGTTAGAGATGGTAAAGACATTGATATTGATTACTGCATTGTTGGGGTTAGAGATGGTAAAGACATTGATATTGATTACTGCATTGTTGGGGTTAGAGATGGTAAAGGCATTGATATTGATTACTGCATTGTTGGGGTTAGAGATGGTAAAGACATTGATATTGATTACTGCATTGTTGGGGTTAGAGATGTGTTATGTGAATTATTTAACAAACTATTTCAGTTTCTCTGTGCGTCTCCCAAAAGGTTGTAAGTCTTTTGGGATTTAAGTAACGGCCAGAGTCCCGGTCTGCATAGTCAGAGATATTTATTCATTGAGAATTCTGCCATCACAATTTCAGAGCCTGTCTTTTATACTCATACGTCATACAAAAAGAAATCCCTTCCCTCTGTAGGCGGGCTGTAGTTTTCCACTCTAAAACTGCTCTACTGACCTTCAGTTCACACACACACACACATATACACACATGCATACACACATACATACACACACACACACATATCCTACTCCCTGCATTACTCAGTTATTGCCGTTCTCACAATATTCTGCACCATGTTTTCATAACAGTTTCTCCCCTCCCTAAATTGGGAGGCCTCTTTATCTTAGTTTCTCAGTTGTCTTTGTTGTCTGGCCTAACTCTTACTCACATTGCTAAATAGTGGCTCAATGCCATAGCCTTTACTGGTCCTACACTCACACATTTCTAATACATTATACACAGTTTCAGGGTGTAATAATTAGTCATTAATAATTAATCTATCAATTCCACCCTTTGACTAAATATTACACACATACAAAATATATGTTGTTATAGAAATGAATCACACTCATTGAAGTATATAAGTTGGTTTGCATATAACAACATTACAGGTTCATCCGTGTTACCCCATGATTAAAAGCTTAACGTTACTTTTTAGCAATGGTAACTAGTACATCATACTTAAAACGAGACTTTAATACACAAAAGATCATTACAATAACTTTTAAACTAGAGATTTATAGTTCTAGGAAAACATCCAGTCTCAAACTATCTGGATCGTCGTTGTCCTCCACCAAGCCTGGTAGGTCATATCCTTAATTCCTTAGGTTGGAGTCCGGGATTGGGCCGTATCTCACCATCTGTTGGGAAACCGCCTTGCTCACCAACCCTCAGACACAGGGAATAAGACAACATCCACAAAGAACAAGTATACCCATAGAAGCTATAACTTCACCCAGAATAGTTACAACAATAGTTTTCCATTTACCAAATATGTTATCAAACCAACCGTTTAGGGAGCTATCAATACCAGAGTTTTCAGCCAGTTCGTTCGCCAGCGTGCTGAGTCCCTGAAGCGCTTTGGTCACGGACCCGTCCGGTGCTGTATTGTTTGGGGATGAAAGTACAGCACATAGATCCAAACAGAACACAAACCCCGTCCCGCTCAGCCAAAAGCATATCTAAAGCTATTCTATTCTGCCATGTCATTAAGCTAGTTGCCGCTGTCTGCTCAGCTAATCCCTTTATTGCATCACGAGTGTGGTTTATAAATCTTTGCTGGTTATAGTAAATATAATTCATCCAATCTACGTTTTTATTAATTGTTGACCACCAGAAAAGACTTGATTCAAACCCAGCTGCAATCTGATTCCTAGCTTTGAATTCTTCTGGAACCCCTGGAGGTACTCCTATCCCATCAATATATATCCTTTCATAAAAGGATCCCGGGAGGAGGTCCCACTTTCTACGTGACAACTCACCAATCTCTGACACGTTTGATTGTTTGCGTATGTAGGTGAGTTCACAATCTGTTATCACCACACAACCATCAGATGTCAGCACGGGCCTGGTTTTGGTTCCTAAAATCCTCTGGCTGCAACAAAGAGGAGAGATTAGTCATGGTCTCTTTAGTTGTGACATTCTCTGTGTGGGAGCAGGAGCTAAGATGCCCAACCCTGTATCCTATCTTACTAGTCCTAGAAAAACAATAAGAATCCCCTGAGACTTCAAACGGAGGCAACCTAGGTCGGGGTGACTTTGTTATCGGGGGATACAGATAGTGCAAGTTACTATAAGACTCCTTCACCACAGCCCCGGTCTGACTACCTCCCTCAGAGAGGTTTACAATATAGGGTGCCCCAGTTGAAGAGGATATCTCACTTGTTCAGGTCTGTAACCTGTTTTAGCGTAATTCAGACTTTCAGACACTTTTATATGGGTCGCACTGCCATTTCTGGTAATTCCCTACTTTCACAATACTACACCTGTCCTTAAACTGTGTATGGAGATTGACATATCCCCCCCGCTTGGTATGAGCAACTACATAGTCCCAGGATATATGGTGACATACATATGGTGATGTCCTTCCCTACAGTCCCTAGTACTTCCCCTTTCCCTACGTCTAGTTGTCTCCTATGCCTTCATAGACTGTGTTAAGGTATTATTTTATCAACTTGTTGTTAGGTTAACTACTACTTCTGGCGGATCAGGAGGGTTTGAGTGTGTTAGGAATATGGCCCCCACAATCAGACAGCTACCTACCGTCGGGAGACCTGTGAATCCCCACCCTCGCCCTGAGAACATGTCAGACGCCAGAGGCCAACCCATTGCTTCACCTTCTATCGAACTCACACAGGGATGATCAGACAGGGTAAGGGAATCTTCGTTAAGGAGCCAACCCCCGAGCCCTAGTGGTGATCGGTTCTTTCTCCTAACTCTGTGTTTGTTCGTCAGGTGTAGCTGGGTTTACCTTTTTGCAGTGAGTGACATGCACCCAGATGGATCTCTCAGCTATTCTGCTGGCAAAGGCCGTACTTGGTAGGGCCCTTCCTGCCAGGCCTGCTTCAGTCTCCTGGTTAGATAGAGTGGGTCACCTTCTCCTTTAGTTCACCTGTGGGGCACAAAACCTCTGACATACAGGTGTGGTTAATAAACTATCATACATGTTTTTTTGTTTTTTTTTAAAAGTATTTTGTCCTCTCCTTCGTATATATTTAATATTTAATCCTACCATCTCCTACCATACCATCCATCCCTCCTTTTGACACATGTCACTGCCCATGTGTCAATATTATCACCTACCTAACAATCACTTAGGTCATATTGGTAATTTATCATCCAATTGCCATCCCTTATTTTTATTTATTGGTAAAATAAACTATCTTAAAGTCCTCCTCTCATGCCTTTAGAATTTACCAGTGTGGATGATTAATTAACACCAGAAAGTTAAAACAGAGTTCAGAGGCAATTGAAATTCCATCCCATAGTATACCAAACATTACCATTATTCTAAATATTTCATAAATGTTACTTATCCCAAGTGTTCATTAATCCTCATGACATTCATTCTCATAAGAAATCATATATACCCCAAACTCAGCCAAAACCTAAAAAACTCCATAAAATTCACTGTGTGCTCCTCTAAGACCTATCACCCTTGACCTGCTGAAAACCCCCCAAAATTGAAACAACAAGGCTTTATAAACATCATACTAGGTGTGTTGTTTTTTATTTGAAAACCCCAATTAAAAAACAACAACCAAACAGCCAGGTCATGAGGACTCCTGATTTCTCTCTTCCCCTTCTGCCTACAGTTTCTGAACTGGTGCCCTTTCCTTGCACAGTAACTACACGGTTCCTCACATTCTCTAGCAAAATGTCCCGTTTTGTCACAATTGTAACACTTCCACTCACTCCTGTCTCCACTATTACCATTTCCTTCTTGTCTGTCTTTGCTACCGTAACCTCTCTTCTCTCCTAGGTATTGACTAATAGTCTCACTGTCTCTAATTCAACACAAAACCCCATCATCCAATGTACTCCCAGCAGAACTGAAAAAAAAAAAACTGACTGTGATTTCCAGGACACTGCACCTTTGTTTCTGGCCTCACTATCTCCCCGGGAATTGGCCCTCCCTCAAGGTCCCTCCCAATCTGCTCTTGGTAAACTGCAAACCTTGTATTGCTTCTGGTTTCATAGGGTATTGCTTCTGATACGGCCTATGATTAGATTTGGGTATCACCTGTACTGGAATTACCCCTTTTATTAATCCTACGTATGCTGGACCCCGGGACCACAAATGCTCTGGAGCTTCTTTTAAGTCTGACTCCTGTTTTTCTGTCAACAGGTATTCCTCTCCTCAGCATCTGCTATTCTCATCTAAATGTACTATCTGTGGATGGGCTGTGTTGATCGCCACTCACAATATTGACCCAATCAGTGATCCTCTTACCCTTGGATACCCACTGGCCCATGTCTTTCCAGTCCTCTGCTGGCTCCTTTGCTAGGGACACATGTGGGCTCCATATTTCCCTGAACAGTCTCTGACTTTGGGGCCCTAGTTCCACCTCCACTACTGCGTGGGTGTTGTCATAGTGAAACCATTTCAAGGCTATAGTCCTTTCTGTGGTTTTAAATAATGCTTTCTCATAGATTGCATCTGGACCTGGGTGTTTGTTATACCAGAGAGTACAGTGTAGGTCATCGGGGGACATTTTAGTGGGGCCTGGTACTACATCATCAACAAGTTCCATCAAGGTTCGGGGAATATCAATTATTCCCCCCCTTAACAATTCTTGCCTATCCCAATAACATGGCTCCCCTTCCCCACAGACCACCATATTGTCTCTGACTATGTGTACTTTCATTCCCCTCTCAGTGGAAATGACGGCCACATTCAATTTAGTCATTACATCACGTCCTAGTAAATTTACCCGACACAGCTTAGATATCAGGATGGGTATGGTTGCCTCTCATCCTGATTGGTCATGTTTTAGGGTTATTGGGGCTGATAACCTTTCAATAAATTGATGACCAGAGGCTTTTTGAGATGATTTTCTGTCACGATCGTCATACATAGAGGAGGACCAAGGCGCAGCGTTGAAGGCGAACCTATTTATTTAAAGAATGATCACACGATCAAAACAACAAAACGATGAGGTGACAGTCAAAGGTAATACACAAACCAACACGAACAAGAAACCACAATGACTGACGAACGGCTACCTAAGTATGACTCCCAATCAGAGACAACGAGCTACAGCCGTCTCTGATTGGGAGCCACCCTGGCCAACATAGATCTACAAAACCAGAAAGTGAAACCTAGAACACACATAGACTATACACACCCTGGCTCAACATATTAGAGTCCCCAGAGCCAGGGCGTGACATTTTCTCCCCATCAATCCTGACTCCATCTGGCTTGTCTGTTGCACAGGTTGCTGTCCTGCAGGCTCCCGTATCACAAAGGAATGTAATTTTCATACCCATTACTGTCAATGTCAAATAAGGTTTCTGTTCCTGTTGAAGTGCTAAGTCAATAGTAGCCAATTCAAACACCTCACAATTTGGATCAAAGGGTTCCTTAGTCTTCCCCCCACTAGAGTCTACTATTTCTCCCTCAAGGACTAGTCACGCCTTATCTTCCTCTTCCTCACGCTCAAAGCTGGGGGATGGACTTCTCTCTCTCTCTTCTCTCTTTTCTCTCTTTTCTCTCCTGTCTGACTTTCTCTGCCCTTGTCCTGTACTCCTCTACCTCTGGCTCTTCCTCACCTTCATCTTCCCTTCCTCCTCCAGCCCCTTCTTCCTCATAGGGAGGTGGGGCCGGTGGGGGGGCAACATTATTCCCCTGCACTCTCCTTCTCCTCCCTACGTATTCATCATCTGGATTTTCTCTCCATGCCTGGTCTGCCAAGTTTGGATATAACCTTTCTGTCCTCTGCTCTGGGGTAGGCACGGAGACCTCAACCTTCACTTCTCTTTCCCTCTCACTCACTTCTCTTTTCTTCCTGCCTTATCTCCTCTCTCTCCTAAGTTTCTAGTTCTACCCGCCATCTCTCCCAGAGTGGCAATTAGTTACTCTGCATCTTCCTCTTCTTTCTTGGCTCTGTCCTGTCTGTTATTCTGCTCATGATGGATTGCATGTCTCTCTGAGGCTATTACACAATTCAGTTATTTTCCCAACATACTCTCCGTAATCGGCCCATGGCAAAAGTGTCCTCTGGGCATCCCCTGAAACCCACTGCCCTCTAACGGCAGCCCAAACCTTACTATTCCTGTTTTGGGGTGGGTCATTCCTTCTACCGCTCTGGCCACGTCCTCTGTGTTCATGGCCTGTCTGCTAAATGGCATATTATTATTATTACTGTATACATCTAAGGTTGCTGGGGCCCCTTTCATTCCCCGCCAATAGATTAGGTAAGGCTATCAGTGGGTACTGGCCCCCTCCTACTCTCTCTCTCTCTCACTGCTTATTTCTCCTTTACACACCTTATGTATCTGTTTAAGCATGGATTCGAGTTTATCTGCGTCTAGACGTCCCTCAAAACCATACCTCTCCCTCCACCTGGTTACATAATGGAGATTTCTTCTATCCCTGGATTCCATTTTAATTACATCAAGTATTTCTCGTCCCCAGTAATTTCTGGGACCTCTTGTGAGGATTTGCCCCCCCATGGTTGGTACTGTTAAAAATCCCTTAGCCACCTCTTCTATATAACAAGTCAATTTAACAAGTAATTCAAAATAGCTTCACACAACAACACCTTGAATCACCCCTTCCTGTATATGTAATCTTGACTAGTCCCCCAGAATTATCTCATACTTTTACAGAGGGATTGATCCCCACAATGTAATCTTGATAATTCCTGACAGTCTCATACAACAGGAATGGGTTCTCCCTCCTCTATACAACCACCTGGAATTATTAATGTGACTTTTGAGCAAACATTAGGTCTCACACGTATACAACCTTACATGATTATTGGTCTTGTATCGGTAACCTGGAGTTTATAAGGCTCCAGAACGGATAGAGTTACAGCAAAATCTACAGTTGTTTGTGACTTTTGACTTTACTAATATTCTATTTCTCACACATGCTATTTTAATTCCTTCTGGTGTACTTTTTGTATTTGTTTAACCCGGATTATTTGTTGACTGTTCAATAATCTCTTACAGGTTACATCCCATAGGTGTACTTTTAATAGTTCCTTCTATTTCAACACCGGGTAGTTTATTTTGGTAATGGCCTATTACCGTGAATCATTACGGACCCACCACCAGGTTGACTAGTCCCCCAGAATTATCTCCTACTCTACGGAGGAGTCTATCCTCACAATGTAATCTTGATAATTCCTGACAGTCAACCCCACATTTCACTTAAAATGGCTACGCATTGATCAATTTGCTACTTTTCAATATTTAGCAAGTCCTCAAATCAATTTCACCAAGTTAATGAATAAAGACTACTGACCTTATCCTTGCAGCCGAGATTCAATGTAGGTTTGGATTCCGTCACCGTCTCTGTCATTAATCAGGTGTCCTCTGGCCTGTTTTAACCCTTAATGTCAAAGGGCAGGACTTTCTATTTACGAATGTATCATTCGCCCGTCGACGGTTTTCAGAGTTACCTGGAATGACAGAAACAGGGTATTGGAATCCGGCTCGAAGGACCAAGCTGTTATGTGAATTATTTAACAAACTATTTCAGTTTCTCTGTGCGTCTCCCAAAAGGTTGTAAATCTTTTGGGATTTAAGTAACGGCCAGAGTCCCGGTCTGCATAGTCAGAGATATTTATTCATTGAGAATTCTGCCATCACAATTTCAGAGTCTGTCTTTTATACTCATACGTCATACAAAAAGTAATCCCTTCCCTCTGTAGGCGGGCTGTAGTTTTCCACTCTAAAACTGCTCTACTGACCTTCAGTTCACACACACACACATATACACACATGCATACACACATACATACACACACACACACATATCCTACTCCCTGCATTACTCAGTTATTGCCGTTCTCACAATATTCTGCACCATGTTTTCATAACAGTTTCTCCCCTCCCTAAATTGGGAGGCCTCTTTATCTTAGTTTCTCAGTTGTCTTTGTTGTCTGGCCTAACTCTTACTCACATTGCTAAATAGTGGCTCAATGCCATAGCCTTTACTGGTCCTACACTCACACATTTCTAACACATTATACACAGTTTCAGGGTGTAATAATTAGTCATTAATAATTAATCTATCAAGATGGTAAAGACATTGATATTGATTACTGCATTGTTGGGGTTAGAGATGGTAAAGACATTGATATTGATTACTGCATTGTTGGGGTTAGAGATGGTAAAGGCATTGATATTGATTACTGCATTGTTGGGGTTAGAGATGGTAAAGGCATTGATATTGATTACTGCATTGTTGGGGTTAGAGATGGTAAAGGCATTGATATTGATTACTGCATTGTTGGGGTTAGAGATGGTAAAGGCATTGATATTGATTACTGCATGCATCTGGTGTCCTGTGTGATCTTAGGTATGCTCCCTGTATTTCTCCCATCTCTCTCGCTCCCCTCCCGGAGGACTGTGTGCAAGGCAGGCGTTATGGGCGGGCCTTAGGGGGCCTGGGTTATGGGCGGGCCTTAGGGGGCCTGGGTTATGGGCGGGCCTTAGGGGGCCTGGGTTATGGGCGGGCTTTAGGGGGCCTGGGTTATGGGCGGGCCTTAGGGGGCCTGGGTTATGGGTGGGCCTTAGGTGGTCTGGGTTATGGGCGGGCCTTAGGGGGCCTGGGTTATGGGCGGGCCTTAGGGGGCCTGGGTTATGGGCGGGCCTTAGGGGGCCTGGGTTATGGGCAGGCCTTAGGGGGCCTTAGGGGGCCTGGGTTATGGGCGGTCCTTAGGGGGCTGGGTTATGGGCGGGCCTTAGGGGGCCTGGGTTATGGGCGGGCCTTAGGGGGCCTGGGTTATGGGCGGGCCTTAGGGGGCCTGGGTTATGGGCAGGCCTTAGGGGGCCTTAGGGGGCCTGGGTTATGGGCGGTCCTTAGGGGGCTGGGTTATGGGCAGGCCTTAGGGGGCCTGGGTTATGGGCGGGCCTTAGGAGGCCTGGGTTATGGGCGGTCCTTAGGGGGCCTGGCCCATCCTACCTCCTTGCGCTTCCAAATAAATGAAATACTGATCATTTATTTGACCCGAGAAGCACGCCAACAGAAAGACGCACCAATCTCAGTTAAAGCACCCGAACGAGCGAAACAGCGCCCCCCTCTGTCTCAGTATGTATAGACCATGTATCTGATGCTGTCTGGACCAGAGTGTGGCATGTCATACCATTTCTGGCCAGACAGCATCAGATACATGGTCTATACATACTGAGACAGAG
>NW_028165778.1:0-1000 GCF_964263955.1 Coregonus lavaretus
ATGCAGGATCATGAAATGTAAATGTAAATAGTGAAATAATTATATATGTATTTTACATAAAATGAATCGGTATTTGAATTAATTAATGATACATTTAATTACACATTTATGTATTTAATTCTAATTTTAATTAATTAATGACACATTTAATTAATTAATGACACATTTAAGTAATTATTTAATGGTGTATTTATTTATTTAATTGTGGCACTTTTAGTCCTCCATACTGGGGGTCCTGCCCCTGAAAATGTCAATGAAATTAAAACAATTTTCCTGCAACTCTATATTGTTTTTCAACAGCGGATTCCATGTTTACTTGACAGAACACAACCTTTTCTGCCACAATAAACTAAATTGAAAGAGTAGACTAGACTAGTTTTTCTGACTAGATCACTCATCTACCGCCTTCCCTCAAAGTCCCACCCACAGTGGATTGATTGACAGGTCTGAAACCCTACCAACTCTGTGACACACAAACATCCTGCCCCCTCCCCTGACAATCCCACCCACAGTGATTGATTGACATGCCAAACTGTTAAAGGGATAGTTCACCCAAATTACAAAATGACAAGTGGAGCCAATAAAATAAACTGAACATGAATATAAACGCAACATGTAAAGTGTTGGTTCCATGTTTCATGAGCTGAAATAAAATATCCCAGACATTTTCCATATGCACTACACACCAAAAACGTATCTCTCTCAAATTTGGTGCACACATTTGTTTACGTCCCTGTTAGTGAGCATTTCTCCTTTGCCAAGATAATCCATCCACCTGACAGGTGGGGCTTATCAAGTAGCTGATTAAATAGCATGATCATTACACAGGTGCACCTTGTGCTGGGGACAATAAAAGGCCACTCTAAAATGTGCAGTTTTGTCACACAACAAAATGCCACAGATGTCTCAAGTTTTGAGGTAGCGTGTAATTGGCATGCTGACTGCAGGAATGTCCACCAGAGCTGTTGCCAGAGAATGTAATGTTAATTTCTCTACCATA
>NW_028165777.1:0-6000 GCF_964263955.1 Coregonus lavaretus
TAGATAAGAAGAAAGAAAGAAAGAAATAGTTAGGGAGAGAAGGAGAGAGGAGCGAGAAGGAGAGAGAAGGATAGAGAAGGATAGAGAAGGAGAGAGAAGGAGAGAGAAGGAGAGAGAAGGAGAGAGAAGGAGAGAGAAGGAGGGGGAAGGAGAGAGAAGGAGCGAGAAGGAGAGAGAAGGAGAGAGAAGGAGCGAGAAGGAGAGAGAAGGAGAGAGAAGGAGGGGAAGGAGAGAGAAGGAGAGAGAAGGATAGAGAAGGAGAGAGAAGGAGCGAGAAGGAGAGAGAAGGAGAGAGAAGGAGAGAGAAGGAGAGAGAAGGAGAGAGAAGGAGGGGGAGACCCCTTGCCTGATGAAAGGAGCTTTGTGCTCCAGCAGGCAGAGCGTCTGTGCAGTGATGTCATCCAGTGATGTCATCCAGTGATGTCATCCAGAGCAGAGAGAGCCACCGGAGAGCCTGTTTGTCATTCTGCACAGAACCCAGCTTCACTTACTGTAGCCTGGGGCTAGCGCTAACATGGGCCTCACACACACACACACACACACAGGTATGCGCACGGCACGCTCAAACAAACACAGACTGGTTTGGCTTACAAATTCCACCTCAACAGGCAAAATTAGACCAAGAAAGAGGCTTGAGCAAAGCAAGATATTAGAGTTTGAGAGTTCGTGTCTAAGAGGGAGTTGGCGGTTTAGAGAACTGCACTGCAGTAATTGTGAATAGTGTACTGTAAAACTTTTTTATTTTTTTAACTTCAACTAAACACCGTCTCAAATAGCTGCCTGTCCCTTTTAGTAGACGGGCATCGGCACACTTTTCAGCAAATAAACGCCTGTTTCAAATAAACGCCGGTGTGAACTTCAGTGAGTACCGTACGGGCAAAATAAGATAAAAGGAGAGCAACATCATTACCATGGATGAGACATGGTCGGCTGAACTACGGGGGATGCAAGGCACAACGAGGCACAACGAGGCACAACGAGGTGAGAAAATGAAATGCGAAAATCGGGGGTGTATGATAGGCAGCCTGGTCTTTGCAAGTCTGATCTGTGCTGGATTATTATTTGATTTTTTATACAGTCTATGATCTAGATATTTACCATCATCCATGACGGAGTGCCAGTGTAGAGAGGGACGATTGAAGGTCTGGCACTGTTGGTCTCTGAAGCTGGGGATCCCAACAGGGCAGGGTGGGCTCTCACACATCCTGTACTGCATCCTGGAGCCGACACAGTCCCGGCTCTTCCCACTGGTCCCACAGAGACAATACAAAACAAAATGCATGGAATGAAGGTCAAGATCAATGATGTAAAGCATAGCGGTTGAGAGCGTTCGGCCAGTAACTGAAAGGTCGCTGGTTCGAATCCCCAAGCCGACAAGGTGAAAAATCTGTCCATTACTTTTTACACATTTTGTTATGTTACAGCCTTATTCTAAAATTAATAAAATTGTTTTTTTCCCATCATCAATCTACACACAATACCCCATAACGACAAAGCAAAAAACAGGTTTTTAGAAATGTATGCTAATTTATAAAAAATTAAAAACAGAAATATCACATTTACATAAGTATTCAGACCCTTTACTCAGTACTTTGTTGAAGCACCTTTGGCAGCGATTACAGCATAGAGTCTTCTTGGTTATGACGCTACAAGCTTAGCACACCTGTATTTGGGGAGTTTCTGCCATACTTCTCTGCAGATCCTCTCAAGCTCTGTCAGGTTGGATGGGGAGCGTTGCTGCACAGCTATTTTCAGGTCTCTCCAGAGATGTTCGATCGGGTTCAAGTCCGGGCTCTGGCTAGTCCACTCAAGGACATTCAGAGACTTGTCCCGAAGCCACTCCTGCGTTGTCTTGGCTGTGTGCTTAGGGTCGTTGTCCTGTTGGAAGGTGAACCTTTGCCCCAGTCTGAGGTCGTGAGTTCTCTGGAGCAGGTTTTCATCAAGGATCGTGCTGTACTTTGCTCCATTCATCTTTCCCTTGATCCTGACTAGTCTCCCAGTCCCTGCCGCTGAAGAAAATCCCCACAGCATGATGCTGCCACCACCATGCTTCAACGTAGGGATGGTGCCAGGTTTTCTCCAGACGTGACGCTTGGCATTCAGGCCAAAGAGTTAAATCTTGGTTTCATCAGACCAGAGAATCTTGTTTCTCATGGTCTGAGAGTCTTTAGGTGCCTTTTGGCAAACTCCAAGTGGGCTGTCATGTGCCTTTTATTGAGGAGTCTGGCCACTCTACCATAAAGCCCTGATTAGTGGAGTGATGCAGAGATGGTTGTCCTTCTGGAAGGTTCTCCCATCTCCACAGAGGAACTCTAGAGCTCTGTCAGAGTGACCATCAGGTCCTGTAGCTCTTCTCAAAGAGACAGTCGTTACAATGTCAAGTACCTGTAGCTCTACTCAAAGAGACAGTCGTTACAGTGTAAAGTACCTGGGACTCCACTCAAAGAGACAGTCGTTACAGTGTAAAGTACCTGTAGCTCTACTCAAAGAGTCAGTTGTTACAATGTAAAGTACCTGTGACTCTACTCAAAGAGACAGTCGTTACAGTTAAAGTACCTGTGACTCTACTCAAAGAGACAGTCGTTACAGTTAAAGTACCTGGGACTCTACTCAAAGAGACAGTCGTTACAGTGTAAAGTACCTGGGACTCTACTCAAAGAGACAGTCGTTACAGTGTAAAGTACCTGTGACTCTACTCAAAGAGACAGTCGTTACAGTTAAAGTACCTGGGACTCTACTCAAAGAGACAGTCGTTACAGTGTTGTGACTCTACTCAAAGAGACAGTCGTTACAGTTAAAGTACCTGTGACTCTACTCAAAGAGACAGTCGTTACAGTTAAAGTACCTGGGACTCTACTCAAAGAGACAGTCGTTACAGTGTAAAGTACCTGGGACTCTACTCAAAGAGACAGTCGTTACAGTGTAAAGTACCTGGGACTCTACTCAAAGAGACAGTCGTTACAGTGTAAGGTACCTGGGACTCTACTCAAAGGGACAGTTGTTACTGTGTAAAGTACTTGGGACTCTACTCAAAGAGACAGTCGTTAGAGTGGTAAAGTACCTGGGACTCTACTCAAAGAGACAGTCATTACAGTTTAAAGTACCTGGGACTCTACTCAAAGAGACAGTTGTTACTGTGTAAAGTACTTGGGACTCTACTCAAAGAGACAGTCGTTACAGTGTAAAGTACCTGGGACTCTACTCAAAGAGACAGTCATTACAGTTTAAAGTACCTGGGACTCTACTCAAAGAGACAGTTTGTTACAGTGTAAAGTACATGTAGCTCTACTCAAAGAGACAGTTGTTACAGTGTAAAGTACATGTAGCTCTACTCAAAGAGACAGTCGTTACTGTGTAAAGTACTTGGGACTCTACTCAAAGAGACAGTCGTTACAGTGTAAAGTACCTGGGACTCTCACACTTGCGCTGGCGTCCACTGATGCCCGTGCTGCAGGTTGGACTGCAGGCTCCCCAGGACCCCCAGGTGCTCCACTCCCCCATGGCTGGCTCCACTGGCACCACTCGGCTCACACACTCCCCAGCACGACACCACTGCATGAGGACATCACACACACACACACGCAAACGCACATGCACGCACACACACACACACACACACAGACACACACATACACACACACATACACACACACTTGAAACTTGACACAGTATCCAAACCTACAACCCTGTCATCAAACCCCACGACTGAACACCTGAACACAACAGTAATACAAAACAACGCTGCGCTCACAGTGTAACCCGTTAACCTTGGCCTTGGACGTTGACCTGCTGCTGATTGTGTTGCCGCTGATGTGTTGAGCTATGTAAACAGAGGATTCAGGTCTGATTGAACTCTGGGGTGTGCTCATCATCATTATTGACACTTCTGTCAACTTTTTCACTGATACAACCCACCCATTCCAAGATACCTGAAATAGTTCAAGCACTGCCCTAGAAGTGGGGTCGCACTATATAATGCGTCCTGTCCGCTCTGATGACATGTAACATTCTCCAGAGTTCACCTGCCTTATTCAAAGCCCCCCCCAAAAAATTTTTTTTTTTTCACAACGTACACATTGGTGATCAATGAAAGCATATTTCTACAAGAGACTGCACTTGAATTTCTACATGGGCTGTTACAGATTATAAATGGTGCATCTAAGGACAAAGTCTCAATAGACTCCCTTCTGCACTTCACTACTCTTAACATCTAATACTCAACCGTGGCGAACAGACAACATAACAACATACAACATGCTCCTGGTGACGTTACTAGCAGGGTTTACGGTGGTTTGGGCTCCGCGCGGTGCTCTGCATCATGTTGGCTGTCAGCGTGGATACACAAAGGGAGACGGTCTGAAGCGGGGCCAGGGGTTTGCCTTGAGCGGCCACAGCTGGGCCCACAGGCTGTTTCTCATCTCCCTGTTTATAATATCTCTCAGAGAGGATGGCTCTCTCTTTCTCTCGTCTCTCTCTCTCTCTCTCTCTCTCTCTCTCTCTCTCTCTCTCTCTCTCTGTCTCTCTCTCTCTCTCTCTCTCTCTCTCTCTCTCTTCTCTCTCTCTCTCTCTCTCTCTCTCTCTCTCTCTCTCTCTCTCTCTCTCTCTCTCTCTCTCTCTCTCTCTTCTCCCTCTCTCTCTCCCTCACTCGCTCTCTCTCTCTCTCTCTCTGTCTCTCTCTCTCTCTCTCTCTCTCTCTCTCTCTCTCTCTCTCTCTCTCTCTCTCTCTCTCTCTCTCTCTCTCTCTCTCTCTCTCTCTGTCTCTCTCTCTCTCTCTCTCTCTCTCTCTCTCTCTCTCTTTCCCTCTCTCTCTCCCTCACTCGCTCTCTTTTCTCTTGCAGCAACGGCTCCTTGCTTGGGCTCGTGTGGAAAATATGATTTCGTATTTGTGAGGCTGGTATTGAGGGACAATTTGGTAGTGACCTGTATCCTGTTGATTTTAATGTGATGAATTAATAAAGACATCGGCTGCGTCCCAAATTGCACCCTATTCTCTAGATAGTGCACTACTTTTGAACAGGTCCCATAAGGCTCTGGTCAAATTATAGTGCACTATATACAGAAGGGATATAAGAGTAATTTGGGATGCAGACATGTAGATAGAAAGGGTGCAACAGAGTCTACCCTGAAAAATAATAATAGAATGCATTTTTTTGTCTGAAAAGCTGTGTGCTGTAATTATGACGTTAAGTAGTTTCAATAGGACAAAACGTCTCAAATAGCACCCTATATAAAGGTAGTGCACTATATAAGTAGTGCCATTTGGGATGCACATTTAGTTTTGATAATAAAACTTGAATGAAGTCATGTGAAAAAGAGCAGCGTCCACAAATGACAGTCCTCAACATGTTCTACACAGAGCCATGTACTGTATCTTAATAAATGGCTGTGGTTCTACCCACCTTTCCAATGTCACATTCGGTGCCATCCATGGGTGGGTCCAGTTTGGTTTTACAGTCCTTCTCTCCATCTACCCGGCACCACAGCCCTGAACACATCACATACTGAAACACACACGCACGCAAAAGCACGCACACACACAAACACCCACACACACACACACACACCACACAAATAAAGTTTATTGACATTCATTTTTATGATGCTGTCTATGTTTATTTACTTGAATCACTGTTCTATTTTTTTGTATGTGGTCTATGAAGGACACACCGTATCAAAACAGTTTTCACGGAAAATGGAAATAGGTGTTCTTATTGGAAAATGACAAAATAAAAAATATATGCATATCAGTCTTGGCACTGACTACTACTCCCCACAATGATGTCCATTCCATCAACCTCTGTGCTTTAGATTTCAGACCCCTACTAAACTTAATGTCACCGATCTCTCCTGAACAGATTCCGTTTGTAAACCGAAGAATCTGTCTCTACAGGATGGAATGCGTAGGATAATGATCAAACAGTAGTTCCGGTGTTTGGGTTTTCATCACTGATTATTTGGATTTATCAGGATTGGGGCGAAGGTCACAGATTATTTTGATTT